>NC_054554.1:30319253-30326753 GCF_017654505.1 Polyodon spathula | reverse complement strand
GCAGTCGCATTAGGGAAGGCAGGAACTGATCTGCATGGGCAAGCTGGGAACACAGGGCTCCAGAGGCAGCAGCATCCTGACAGTGGGGAAGATTAGTCTTAATAATCCTCCTTCTGTCTCTGCAGGAACCAAATGGGGTTCCGGCCGGCCATGCAGTCGTGTACGCTGCAGTACAGCAGCCAGGCACATTCTACACAGTGCCGTTCTCTCCATGCACTCCTGTACGCTGCAGTGCAGCAGCGAGGCACATTCTACACAGTGCTGTTCTCTCAATGCACTCCTGTATGCTGCAGTGCAGCAGCGAGGCACATTCTACACAGTGCTGTTCAATGCACTCCTGTATGCTGCATGCAGGCACATTCTCAGTGTACGCTGTACAGCAGCACATTCTACACAGTGCTGTTCACTCCATGCAGTCCTGTATGCTGCAGTGCAGCAGCGAGGCACATTCTACACAGTTCTCTCAATGCAGTCCGCTGCAGTGCAGCAGCGAGGCACATTCTACACATGCATGCAGTCCTGTATGCTGCAGTACAGCAGCGAGGCACATTCTACACAGTGCTGTTCTCTCAATGCAGTCCTGTATGCTGCAGTGCAGCAGCGAGGCACATTCTACACAGTGCTGTTCTCTCCATGCAGTCCTGTATGCTGCAGTGCAGCAGCGAGGCACATTCTACACAGTGCCGTTCTCTCCATGCAGTCCTGTATGCTGCAGTACAGCAGCGAGGCACATTCTACACAGTGCTGTTCTCTCAATGCAGTCGTGTACGCTGCAGTGCAGCAGCGAGGCACATTCTACACAGTGCCGTTCTCTCCATGCAGTCCTGTATGCTGCAGTACAGCAGCGAGGCACATTCTACACAGTGCTGTTCTCTCAATGCAGTCCTGTATGCTGCAGTACAGCAGCGAGGCACATTCTACACAGTGCTGTTCTCTCAATGCAGTCCTGTATGCTGCAGTGCAGCAGCGAGGCACATTCTACACAGTGCCGTTCTCTCCATGCAGTCCTGTATGCTGCAGTACAGCAGCCAGGCACATTCTACAAGGTGCCATTGAAAGGCTGTTGCTCTGCTTTGTAAGAATGGAGTTCTCTGGAGCTGTTGATATGGAGTCTGTCACAGTGCCAGCAGCTGATCTAATTGACAGGTTATGGAAAGCAGCATCCCTCTCAACAGCACGGAAGCTGTCCAGAGGAGGCAGGGTGCTGATTTGTTTGAGTGATTTGTCAGCGTGATGCCTGGCTCTCTACAATGACGCGTGAACCCAAGCACTAGTGATCGTTTCCACAGCAACAGCTCACACCTGCTAAGAAACCCATTTTCACCTGAGAGCGATGGACAACGGTTCAGCCCCTCCAAGCAGCAAGATTCAGGGCTCGGAGGTTAGCAGTCTGGAGGACAGGAGAGTGCTTTTTAATGAGCCGTGTGTCTGGAATAACAGGCCGTGCAATTATACAGAAGAAAAGTACAAGCACAAAAGCATTAAGAAAACTGGGCAGCTTTCCAGAACGGTTGAACAGAACTCCCTGTGAGAAATGCGACACACCTCCACCTGCCACAGCGACCCACTGCCCTTGTTTAATCCACGAGCAGAAATGCACCTCTGCAACTATGGAGCCATGAAATTTAAAAACATTGCATCGGTTTCAAAGGCATCAGTGCAGTCATCTATCAGGGCACAATTCTGTCTCAAACATAAAGCTAAAGATGCTGCAGTCAGCTCCTCAATCCTGAAGCTTTCTGCTCTTTGTCAGCAGTTTAACAAAAAAGCATTAGTGTGTACCATTCCATGAGTTTCCAATGTACACTGTAACTGCATTCGCAACACTTTGTTCCCGTCTGTGCAATTAAAAGATACATGACCTGGGGAAGATGAGCCAGGTTTGAGGGAAGCCGACCCTTCAAGGGATTAAGGGTGTACCCACACAGACCCATCCCATGAAGAAGTAATATCTCTCAGTGCTGTGCTGCTCCACCCGGAACTCGTTGAATGTTGATGTGGGGAGAGTCAGTGCAGTGCAGCATGCCTGTGAGCTACTCAACACTCACACCGCGAGGGAACGCATCTCAACAGGATTACTCCATGCCTGTGATCTACTGGAGGTGCACCAGATAACTACGAGTTATCATTAAGCAAAAATGCATTTACACCAAAAAATTTTAAAATGCAATAAAATCAAACAGTGTAAATAACAAGCAGAGGACTGACAGAGAACAGCAGGAGCAACAGTCCCACTAATCAGGATCCAGCAGCAATAGGAACCCAGTTCTTGAACTGAGAAGTGCAAGGTGTCCTCCAAACTTCCTGTAGTGCAGGAAACATCCTTTAAATAACTTGAATAGCTGCCCTGATTAGCGCTTAATGCTAGTTAACACCATTGCTCTTACATCACTATGAGTGGAGTGCTTAACATTGCGCTAGAGCAATGCTGTGTTTATATAGCAAGCGCCGGGGTATCTACCATCAAATCACTCTTTTATTCATTCAAACTCAGAACTGCTGGGATAATTGCAGTGTTCCCAGTAATTCCCACATCAGCTGTTAAAAACGTAATACTTTGTTTTCCAAACTCTGTACATAATAAACAGAATGTTCTTTATGAAAGTGCTGTGGTTAATTCACTCATGAAGTCTGCGTTATACACCCTACAGGTGCAGGTAGTATTCTCTACCCAATCCTCTGCCAGGGACATGCATCCCTCTGTGACCTCATTCACACAGCACGTAACAACAAGGCATCGGGCTGGCTTCTAAAGACTTGAACTTCAAAGGAGAAAGAACCCTACAGAATCGAGAGCAGCTATTTCTTTTGAGGCAGTTTGGGGTGTTTATCTCTATCAAGTGGAGAAATAGCCTTCAAAGCTCAGCCAGTCCCCTGCCACACGCATTCACAGCAAGAGCAGTCTTGCAGCAAGCCTGGTTACAAGTCTGTCAGAAAACAGCAACAGGGCGACTGCACTGAAGATCCAAACGCTCTGCTGTGGGAGCTGTATTTCCATCCCTAGAGTCTTAATTCAAAGGTTTAATGCTGAAAGTATCACACCCTCCCTTACAATTAGCTGCCCCCATAATCGGCTTAAACTCTGACTAGCAAAGTATCTGATCTTCAGACTTAACTACATCTGGCTCCATCAGAGTTAAAAACATTATAAACAAACACACAAACACACACTCGCTCACACACAAACACACACACAAACATAGACAAACACAGAGACACACACACACACAGACAAACACAGACACACAAACACAAACTCACTCACACAAACACACACACATACACACAAACACACACACATACACACACACATACGCAAGCCCTCAATCACACAGACAAACACACACACACTCACACAGAGGAAAACACAGACACACACACACACTCTCACACTCACACGCACTCACTCACACACACAAACACACACACACACACACAGACACACACACAGACACTCACACTTTACATTACCATCCATTGCCTCTCTGTCTGTGTGTTTGTGTGCGTGTCTGTCTGTGTGTTTGTGTGCGTGTCTGTCTGTGTGTTTGTGTGCGTGTCTGTCTGTGTGTTTGTGTGCGTGTCTGTCTGCCTCTCTGTCTGTGTGTCTGTCTGCCTCTCTGTCTGTGTGTTTGTGTGCGTGTCTGTCTGCCTCTCTGTCTGTGTGTCTGTGTGTGTGTTTGTCTGTCTGTCTGTGATGCGTGTCTGTCTGTCTGTGTGTTTGTGTCGTGTCTGTCGTGTGTGTTTGTGTGTGTGTCTGTCTGTGTGTTTGTCTGTGTGTCTGTCTGTGTGTCTGTCTGTGTGTGTGTGTGTGTGTCTGTGTGTGTGTGTCTGTGTGTGTGTTTGTGTGCGTGTGTCTGTGTGCCTGTGTGTGTCTGTCTGTGTGTCTGAGTGTCTGTCTGTGTGTGTGTGTGTCTGTCTGCCTCTCTGTCTGTGTGTGTGTGTGTCTGTCTGCCTCTCTGTCTGTGTGTTTGTGTGCGTGTCTGTCTGTGTGTTTGTGTGTGTGTGTTTGTCTGTCTGTGTGTCTGTGTGTGTGTCTGTCTGCCTCGTGTCTGTGTGTTTGTGTGCTGTCTGTGTGTCTGTCTGTGTGTCTGTGTGCGTGTGTCTGTGTGTGTTTGTGTGTCTGTCTGTGTGTTTGTGTGTGTGTGTGTCTGTCTGCCTGTGCGTGTCTGTGTCTGTGTGTTTGTGTGCGTGTCTGCCTGTGTGTTCTGTGTGTGTGTGCGTGTCTGTCTGTGTGTTTGTGTGCGTGTCTGTCTGTGTGTTTGTGTGCGTGTGTGTTTGTCTGTCTGTTTGTGTGCGTGTCTGTGTGTGTGTTTGTGTGCGTGTCTGTCTGTGTGTTTGTCTGTGTGTCTGTGTGCGTGTGTGTCTGCGTGTGTGTCTGTGTGTTTGTGTGCGTGTCTGTCTGTGTGTTTGTGTGCGTGTCTGTCTGTGTGTTTGTGTGTGTTTGTGTGTGTCTGTGTTTGTGTGCGTGTCTGTCTGTGTGTGTTGTGTGTCCTGGATTTGTGTCGTGACACACTGAACACACTCACCGACAGACACACTGCACTCTACAGACACACAAACACTGTCAACAAACACACACAGACAGACACACAACACACGCACAGACCAACAGACGGAGAGACAGACACACACACAAACACACCACAGACAGACACAAAACACACACGTGTGACAGACACACACACATCTGTCACACAGACATTTTGACACACAGACACACTGTCTGGACGGAACGACACAAACACATCACACACACAACACACCACACAGACAGACACACAAACACACGCACAGACAGACGGAGAGACACACTGCAACATCACACTCACAGACAGACACACACAACACTGTGTACCACACACAAACACACGCACAGACAGTGTGACACCACACACCCACAAACACACGCACATGTCTGGACTGTGTGTTTTGTGTGCAACACTGCACTGACAGACACACAAACACACGTCACAGACAGACACACAAACACACGCACAGACAGACGGTGCACACAGACACACAACAGACACACACAAACAACTGTGTGTGTTTGTGACAGACACACAAACACACGCACAGCTGCGTGTGTGTTTGTGTGTTTGTGTGCCTGTCTGCCTGTGTGTTTGTGTGCGTGTCTGTCTGTGTGTTTGTGTGTGTCTGTCTGTGTGTTTGTGTGCGTGTCTGTCTGTGTGTTTGTGTGCGTGTCTGTCTGCCTCTCTGTCTGTGTGTTTGTGTGCGTGTCTGTCTGTGTGTTTGTGTGCGTGTCTGTCTGTGTGTTTGTGTGCGTGTCTGTCTGTGTGTTTGTGTGCGTGTCTCTGTCTGTGTCTGTCTGTCTGTGTTTGTGTGCGTGTCTGTCTGTGTGTTTGTGTGCATGTCTGTGTGTGTGTGTGTGTGCGTGTCTGTGTGTTTGTGTGCGTGTCTGTCTGTGTGTTTGTGCCTGTCTGCCTGTGTGTCTGTCTGTCTGTGTGTTTGTGTGCGTGTCTGTCTGTGTGTTTGTGTGCGTGTCTGTCTGTGTGTTTGTGTGCGTGTCTGCCTGTGTGTTTGTGTGCGTGTCTGTCTGTGTGTTTGTGTGCGTGTCTGTCTGTGTGTTTGTGTGCGTGTCTGTCTGCCTCTCTGTCTGTGTGTTTGTGTGCGTGTCTGTCTGTGTGTTTGTGTGCGTGTCTGTCTGCCTCTCTGCCTGTGTGTTTGTGTGCGTGTCTGTCTGCCTCTCTGTCTGTCTGTGTCTCTTTCTGTCTGCCTGTGTGTCTCTCTTTCTGTCTGCCTGTGTGTCTCTCTTTCTGTCTGTCTGTCTGTGTCTCTTTCTGTCTGCCTGTGTGTCTCTCTTTCTGTCTGCCTGTGTGTCTCTCTTTCTGTCTGCCTGTGTGTCTCTCTTTCTGTCTGCCTGTCTGCTCACGGCCCTCTCTCTGTACCAGTGGTTGATGAGCAGTAATCAGTGGCTCTCATCTCCTAAATGGAGATGAAAACAAACCTGTTATTATCCCAGCACTCTGATGTGATCAAACTAAACAGAACTGTCTTTTCTACTTTAGTTTTACACAAAGCCAGGGAAAGGAAAGAGATGAGAAGCAATAAAGCTGTTTAATGGCCTCCAATCCAGGCTGAAACAGTAAGCAATGCAAAACACTCACACCACATCTATTTGTATTAGGATTAATCGCCCCTTGCAAAAACGCCCAGTGGATTTGAACGAATGGTAGATTAGAAGAGCAAGCGATAAAACAGAATGCGCTGCCGTAAACCTGAAGGCATCGATCCCAGATCAGGAAGACAACACAGGGTTCTGTGAGTGCTGGGGAGAGACTCGAGTATGTATTGATCTGATTAAGATGCTGTTTGTGATCTTGATGATCGTGGAAGATAAGGGGCAACGGCACAGGCCTGGCTGGGATCACAGGAGCCTACCCTCACACCTCTGAGCAAAAGAGAGCATAAACTCACCCCCCTGTGCTTTACAGATCTCTATGAGGGCACAAACTCACCCCCTGTGCTTTACAGATCTCTATGACAGCACAAACTCACCCCCTGTGCTTTACAGATCTCTATGAGGGCACAAACTCACCCCCCTGTGCTTTACAGATCTCTATGACAGCACAAACTCACCCCCTGTGCTTTACAGATCTCTATGACAGCACAAACTCACCCCCCTGTGCTTTACAGATCTCTATGACAGCACAAACTCACCCCCTGTGCTTTACAGATCTCTATGACAGCACAAACTCACCCCCTGTGCTTTACAGATCTCTATGACAGCACAAACTCACCCCCCTGTGCTTTACAGATCTCTATGACAGCACAAACTCACCCCCTGTGCTTTACAGATCTCTATGACAGCACAAACTCACCCCCCTGTGCTTTACAGATCTCTATGACAGCACAAACTCACCCCCCTGTGCTTTACAGATCTCTATGACAGCACAAACTCACCCCCCTGTGCTTTACAGATCTCTATGACGGCACAAACTCACCCCCTGTGCTTTACAGATCTCTATGACAGCACAAACTCACCCCCTGTGCTTTACAGATCTCTATGACAGCACAAACTCACCCCCCTGTGCTTTACAGATCTCTATGCAGAAAATAAAGCTCTGCTCTTATTCAAATAAGGGACGAGTTGGTTTCCATTACAGAGCTATAGTTTGGCTGGGCTATTATTAGGAACTATATAGTATTAACTCCTAAACGCGGCTCGTAAACTCCACTGAACACAGCAAACTAGTTTTGAGTACATATCTCAATTCATGAACTTATTCCCATATTTAAGAAACACAAGTTCATTAGTTATTGCAGGATTGTGTTTTTTTCTTTTACCTTCGTGTTGATAGAGATAAACAGCATCTTACAGTTCAGCCCCTCTAGAGAGAAAAGAAACCTTTTTAAAAAGCTGGAGTCGGTACTAATGAGTTATTCATTCAACCTGCTCCCCTTGTCTCTGCCAAGACCTGCCTACCTGCCTGCCACACTCTCTCCCTCTCCTCTCTCTCTCAGTCAATCCCTCTATCC
>NC_054554.1:30221753-30314253 GCF_017654505.1 Polyodon spathula | reverse complement strand
TGCTTGGGGTTCTGCTTCAGGTCTCTCTGTAAACCCATCCCAGCTCTGCCACTCCCTGCCCTGGGTTAACACCCTCATTACTGACGTTTTAATATGACTCCCCAGGAGCTGCAGTGTTTCCTTTGGAACAGGGTCCCCTGGGCGCCACAGAAACACATGCACTGACTCCTCACTTACAGGAGGGACGAGACATCTCCCTTTAATTACAATCCTCAGATTAAAAACGAATTGCTCTTTCCTTTGGGTGTATAATCCTTTGAATACTGCAACAGTGTCGTTGTCCGAGGGCTCTGCAGGCGGACTGGCATCTGCAGCTTGCATTATTTTGTACAACAGTGGTACTATGCCATGTGATCCGGAGGCCACTTCTTCATTATTTACTCAGATTAGTTTTTTAAAGAAAGGCAGAATGTTTCCTTCCCTTTTTATCAAATATGAGGATCAGTAACCATGTAACCAGACTCTATTACCAGTCACACTGCAGTCCAGCCACATCCCCTCTCTGCACTGCTGAAATCAGATTCCAATTGAATCTTGACACGCCAAGACGGCTACTATCTAGTGCACAAGATGAACAAATATAGATTCCACTTGTTCTTACAGAGTCTCACAGTGTGTTGATGTGTGTCAGTACAGAGCCTCAGTGTGTTGATGTGTGTCAGTACAGAGCCTCAGTGTGTTGATGTGTGTCAGTACAGAGCCTCACAGTGTGTTGATGTGTGTCAGTACAGAGCCTCACAGTGTGTTGATGTGTGTCAGTACAGAGTCTCACAGTGTGTTGATGTGTGTCAGTACAGAGTCTCACAGTGTGTTGATGTGTGTCAGTACAGAGCCTCAGTGTGTTGATGTGTGTCAGTACAGAGCCTCACAGTGTGTTGATGTGTGTCAGTACAGAGCAGTGTGTTGATGTGTGTCTCACAGTGTGTTGATGTGTGTCAGTACAGAGTCTCACAGTGTGTTGATGTGTGTCAGTACAGAGTCTCACAGTGTGTTGATGTGTGTCAGTACAGAGCCTCAGTGTGTTGATGTGTGTCAGTACAGAGCCTCACAGTGTGTTGATGTGTGTCAGTAGAGTCTCACAGTGTGTTGATGTGTGTCAGTACAGAGCCTCACAGTGTGTTGATGTGTGTCAGTACAGAGTCTCACAGTGTGTTGATGTGTGTCAGTACAGAGTCTCACAGTGTGTTGATGTGTGTCAGTACAGAGTCTCACAGTGTGTTGATGTGTGTCAGTACAGAGTCTCACAGTGTGTTGATGTGTGTCAGTACAGAGTCTCACAGTGTGTTGATGTGTGTCAGTACAGAGCCTCAGTGTGTTGATGTGTGTCAGTACAGAGCCTCAGTGTGTTGATGTGTGTCAGTACAGAGCCTCAGTGTGTTGATGTGTGTCAGTACAGAGCCTCAGTGTGTTGATGTGTGTCAGTACAGAGTCTCACAGTGTGTTGATGTGTGTCAGTAGAGTCTCACAGTGTGTTGATGTGTGTCAGTACAGAGTCTCAGTACAGACAGTGTGTTGATGTGTGTCAGTACAGAGTCTCACAGTGTGTTGATGTGTGTCAGTACAGAGTCTCACAGTGTGTTGATGTGTGTCAGTACAGAGTCTCACAGTGTGTTGATGTGTGTCAGTACAGAGTCTCACAGTGTGTTGATGTGTGTCAGTACAGAGTCTCACAGTGTGTTGATGTGTGTCAGTACAGAGTCTCACAGTGTGTTGATGTGTGTCAGTACAGAGCCTCACAGTGTGTTGATGTGTGTCAGTACAGAGTCTCACAGTGTGTTGTGTGTCAGTACAGAGTCTCACAGTGTGTTGATGTGTGTCAGGTTGGCACTGAGCTGCTGAATCGTTGTGGAACAGCACACCCAAGTGGCGGAGGCTTGCTATGACGAGCTCTTGTGCAGCTCTCACTGTGGAAGCCAGGCCTGCATTAAGTGTTCCTACCTCAGGCTTCAGTACACTTCTTTACTTGGCCATGGCTAATGCTCATACAGTTGTCTGTAGTGTAAAAAATAAACGGCTCTCTGAAATTGTCCCAGCAGATGATCTAATTGACACCTTTACCGGGAACTACATGAAACTACTGATATTGAAACTTTATCTGTTCATTTCCTGGGCTGCTGTGTGTGACCTGTTTTCCACTACCAACAGCTTTATTCTTCCCTGATTGGCTCAGCACAGCTCCCCGCCTCTGTGAGGGGTGGAACATTGTCCTGCCTACCTGTCTGATTGGCTCGGGGATCCTGTATTTACAGCAGGCAGTGGTGAGGCGGAGAGCAGTGTCCAGGCTAATGCGGTGACCCACAGACACGTAAAGGGGTTTAGTGCTCCTGTCAGAGCTCTTCAGGGCCTGCGAAGATGAAGAAGCGTGAATAACGAGAGAGAAGTGATCACATCAATCCTGTCCCACACAGCCAGGGAGAGGGAGGGAGCAATCAGGGCAGGACCAGCCTTGAGCGGTCAGGGGGGATAGGGAGGGAGCAATCAGGGCAGGACCAGCCTGGAGCAGTCAGGGAGAGGCAGAAAGGGTGACAGAGAGAGACACAGCAATAAAGAGAGACAGAGATACAGAGAGACAGAGAAAGAGGCAGAGAGACAGAGAAACACTCACCTTTCCCAGCACTCTCCCAGAGCTGGACTCCAGTGGAAAAGTGTCCCCTCTGTTCTGCAGCTCTTTAATCTGCAAGAACACACTTGACTGGTCAGTGACAGGGGATGCTACCCGTTGTAAGTTTTACTCTGAGCTTGATTAGCCACAGTGTACAGGTAACAAGCTCAGGTGTGACTTATTAAACTCCTAGTAAAACCAGGATTGGGTCAAACTGAAGTGCAATGGGAGTTATTTCCATCCCTAAAACAACACCGATCGATCCTTTTTATTACAAAACTCCTCAGACATACTGCTGATCAATGTGTGCAGAACCACGCAAAACAACTAGCAAGACACAAGGTGAACTACACAAGCAAACAGCCGCTCAATCACAATCCCTCGGAAAGCACAAAGAAGCACAGAGACCATCGATTTGATTTTACTGCAGACAACTTAAAAGCTCCACAACCAATTAAGGACATTCAACAAATAAGGTCTCACTGTAAAACTCATTTAGTGCTCAGGTGATTGCTGGCACGCGACAGAGTCTTGGGGTTTCTTCGCCATGCCGTGACATGCTCTCTACCCCCATCAGATCTGTTCCAGTCTAGCAATGACAGTGGTGCAAGAATCAAGTGAAGGCATAACTAACTCCCTCGCAGCCCCTGGAGGTTAAAAACATTCACTCACAAATAAAGGAGATGGGGAGAGGGCAGCAGTGAAAGATCCCGCTGAAGAAGTTGCCTCTCCCCTCCCCTGGGCTCACCGAGGTGTAACAGAGATGATTAAACAGGATTTTAAACACTCATTTATTGCTCTCGATCTAGATTTACACAATCAGGAGCTGTCTCAGTTTAAACAGTGCAGCGTACCTCAGCGTACACATTCAGGAGTGCTGGATCTGTATGAATGTGGCAGCCCCTCTCCCACAGCTCAGGAGCAGCACTGCCATTAATCACTGACTAACCTAGCAGCATCCCGGAGACACTTCTTATCCAGTCTTTAAGGGCATTAAGGGAGCTCCTATCAGCTTCAGCAGCTTCAGCTGCTCACAGTTCACACACACATTCATTTACCTTAATGAATTGGTCTTTGCTCATGGCCTTGTTTGCGCGCACATCTGTCAAATGACTGGCTGTCTATCAGAATTGTGCAGGAATAACTGGAGATGCTGCATTTCAGTTATATCAGAGGGATTGGCTCAATCAGACAGTATAGGTCTAAAATCAGGTTTAAAAAATGAGAGCACAGTAAAAGGCAAACAATCATATACTGAATCTTAAGGACAATTAGCCCTGGGGAAACGTTACATTCCACCAGCCGTTCTAAACAAGCGCCCCAACAAACGCACTCACACGCACGCACACACACATATGCACGCACGCACACATAAATACGCACACACACAGATTTACTCCCAGAACCTCCCTTCCCTCCTCACCTGCTCCTTGTGCCTCTCGCTATTCTCCACCCCCTGAACCTGCAACAGGTTCTTAGCAACGCCAATGCAGGGCAGCCCTGTCAGGACACCTAGATGACATGCCAGGCCGAACTCTGGAGAGGAGAGGCGGGGAGAAGAAGGGAAAGGACAGGAGAGGAGGGAAGAGGAGGAGAGAGGGGAGAGGAAAGGAGAGGAGGAGAGAGGAGAATGGAGGAGGGGAGAGGAAGGGAGAGGAGGGAAGAGGAGAGGAGGAGGGGTGAGGAAAGGAGAGGAGGGGAAAGGAGGGAAGAGGAGGAGAGAAGGGGAGAGGAGAGGAGAATAGAGGAGGGGAGAGGTGAATACAGAAGGGGAGGATAATAGAGGAGAAATGAAGGGAGAGGACAGGAGAGGAGGGGAGAGGAGGGAAGAGGAGAGGAGAGAAGGGGAGAGGAGATGACAGGAGAGGAGAATAGAGAAGGGAAGAGGACAGGAGATAAATAACAAGAGAAGAGAGGGAAGGGGAGAGGAGATAAGCAGAGGTAAGCATTACAGTTTGAAGGTATTGGAATATAAAGTAATGGTAAACAATGTGACTCCTGGAGTTTTTACAACAATAAAAAATAAAAACTGACAGGCTGACATCTCCAAGTGGGCTAAGAGGTGTGCATGTAAATTCACAGAGAGGCGACAGTGTCTACCTCGGTAATGGAACAGGCCATTGCCATCCACGAAGATCACCTGCAGCGGACAGAGGACAGAGAGGAAAGATACGGTGACGCTTTCCACAGAGACAGTGAGTGCTGCTCAGATCAGGTGAAGTCAGGCCTGTCGAGGAGCTCACCTGAGGAAGGAGGCTGGGGCTCTCGCTCTCCAAGCGCTGCACAGCCTCCACCAGGAAGGGGGTCTCCCGAAACGCCAGGAACCCCGCGATGTAGGGGGCACTGAGGGTCACCATCCGACAGTCCTCATAGAGAAGCTGCAGAGGGAGTCAGACAGGAGTAACCAGATAGGACTGCTTAAGCTTGGCAAGGAACATTTCATTCAGCTTGTTAATTCCATTAAAACAGCGAATGTGTTGGAGTATCGATGTAATGAGCTGGCAAAACCATAATAATGCAGACCGAGTGCACCCTGCATTCTCCGAACCCGCCGCTGTGCTAGAACTGGACTGTCTTAGTGATGCCACATCTCACTCGAATTGAAACTTCCAGCTTTTCCTAGAGGCTGCCTGGCTGATTCTCACTGGGATGCTCTAATGAGAACAGCAAAGTGCACAGCAAGTTCTGGGGGTAAAGCGCAACGCAAACAAATCAATGAATCAATGAGAGCCGCAGAGACAGCAGAACTGATCCCCTCGTGACAGGGGTGAGGAAGCCAGGGCCACGCAGAGTGCAGACTCAGTGCCACTTATAACACAAGTTAGAAACCAAATGCTGCAGAGATGGCCATGACTGCCGACTAGCTGTGAGTGAGGAGGGGCTCAGGGGACTGAGGTTCCTTTAAATGATTTCATTAAAAAACACATAACGCCGAGGACCTGATTCATGCACCCCTGCCTCAGAATGTGCAGAAGAAAATCAAAGAAAACCCCAGCGAAGGTACCCCCGTTACCCCAGCCCTCACACCTCCATCTCTGGGTAGCTGAGCACCACCAGCTGGGCGCAGGCGTTCACGTCATCACCCTTGATAAAGGACAGGTCGACTCCCCCGACTCGCTCCAGCCCCGAGAACGAAGGAGCTCTCTGCCAAGCCTCTGTGTCACCATCCACCAGCTGCAGCTTCAGAGAGGCCTGCTCACTGCACAGGGGAGGACAGAACAACACCATCAATCAAAAGGGTTACACTGGGCAGCTTTGCAGTCTCAAACAGAGAGACCAGGGATTGGATAGGCACAGAGACTGAGCTGCTCCCTCTCCCCTAAGAGAAAGGCTGCTCCCTGTTCCAGGGCAGACTTTGAGGCATGCATGTGGGGCAAGGAGGGGAAGCTCTTCCTGGGCTGCGACTGCTCTGGGGGCAAACAGAGAGGAATATTCCCAGTCTGCATGTAACGTGCACTACAAAGTGTGAGAGGCGAGAAGAGAGATCAGAAACCAAACAGGAATGTGAGCCTCCCATGAGCTGAAACGATACCATTATCTGCATGCTCAGTAGATTTACTGGTCGTTTGTTTTCAGTGGGTTTTGGCTGCGATCCACAGCTCAGAGCTGCAGCCTCTCTAACGCCCATTACCTGCTCCTAATGGCAGACAATACTTCCATGTTTATTATGTTATAGCATTTCAGCAAAAAACTCCTGACCCTTTTTTTCAGCATAATTATATTTTTTGCCTGTTTTGTAACATTACTGCTGCATCTTCTTTTTGCAATAAATTGCAAAGTAGAAAATCCTTTGATAAGCAGGGGCCACTGTGTCCCCCAAAACAGATCACACTGTGTACCCTGGACGCTGCCAAATATCCTTTCAAGCACAACGAGGGACTAATGCTCTCCGGACTGATGCTCTTTTAGAATAATTTGCATATAAGAACAAGTCATTTCAGCTGCCTGATACCATCTCCCACCATCTCTGCATGCAAAAAATAACAAGAGAAAAATCAATAAGTTTATGGCTTAAGGTGGCTGTTTTGTACAAAGGGATGAGAATTAGATTTGTATTTAAATCTCTTGCTGCAAACGTGTATATATTATACCAGCACCGTGCGGAGCACAGAAAGAGCATTCAGACAAGCAAAAAAATTAATCAAATGTGGATTATGTAAAACGTGAGCGTGTTTGATAATTAGGTGCTGGCTGCTGCTAATTAGGCTTTAATTTAAAAACGATGCCAGGAAACAAAGGCAATGCTGCGACAGACCGGCTCCGCGCTGGTGTGTGGGACGCTGAGCAACTTGCATCATTCATTGTCACTGTGGTCCAAACACCAGCACCCTCTGTGTGTGTGTGTGTGTGTGTGTGTGTGTGTGTGTGTGTGTGTGTGTGTGTGTGTGTGTGTGTGTGTGTGTGTGTGTGTGTGTGTGTGTGTGTGTGTGTGTGTGTGTGTGTCTGTGCGTGCCAGACGCCAAAACTGTCACAGATACAGAAAGAATGCACCAAACCAAGGCTGGGAGACACATTTAGCACTTATATTGCTGCAGACTTTTATTATTATTATTATTATTATTATTATTATTATTATTATTATTAATTTTCAGCTCAGGTTTTGAAGAATTCAAATCCCTCGCTGGTCACCCAGTACTTACTGGACACCTGATTAAACTGAATAATTAATTAATTAAATAAATAAATACATAAATACACAGGGGGCGGTTCAATCCAAACCTGAAGCTCTCCTGCGATTGGCTGGGTGCCCACGGGGCGTGCCAGAGGGGTCACGGAGAGCAATCTGAAGCGGACTGCTCGCTTTAAAGCGCTTCAGCGACCCCTGGTGGTGAAGGAAGAGACCTGCCCGCCTGGATTCAACAGATCGGTAACACACTCTAATTTGGTTCGTACTCCACCTGATTAAAACGTGGGTTTAAGACAAATCGAAACGGGCATTGCAGTGCGGGTGCATTTATTCAGTGCCTTGACATTCTTCATTTGTCAGCTAGTTAAACGTGTGTCTACGGGAATCGATCAGAAAACACCAATGACAGGCGCAGTCTTGGATACAGTCGTTATGCTATGCAGCAGGGAGAAGCACCTTGTATATGTTACAAGACACCTGTCAGGGGGTGGCGTACAGAACACGCTAACCCTGCAGTGTGGCGTGGCTGCCCGGCCGGACAGCGCATTTACACCATCAACTCGAAACACTTCCCAGCAAGCACGGCATACCGTCTCTGCCTGCGCTTACTCCGTTTCATCTATGTACGTTTAAAAATGCACCCTTTTCAGAAACCTATGAAAGTCTTCACAGAATTAACGCCAAAACGAGATTATGATTTTATATCCAAGACAGCCCGCATGTCTAACCTTTCCCACTGTCTCCGGAGTTCCTCTGACATTTCAAACCAGGGTCTGGACTGGATTTAAGAGATGATTCGGTTTAGTTGTCAATTTCCTATCCTAGCCCAAACAAGCAACGTCATTTCCTATCTGGTGCAGTGTCCGGGCTGCGGTGCGACACGTGTAGTTACAGCAGCGTTGTTGCAAGTGTCTGATTTCTAGATCTCTCACATCGGCTATCTGCAGATATCAGAGCCCGGTGTCATCGGATAAAGTGCAGCATTTCTAATCAGCGCGCATGCAAAGTTAATCTTTTGAGTGTCGCATTTCAATGGTCTTGTACTGAAATGTAATAATGGAAAAGGCACGAAGGGACCGCGTTTTCTGGCCAGTTGGAAAGGCACGAAGGACCCGCGTTTTCTGGCCAGTTGGAAAGGCACGAAGGACCCGCGTTTACTGGCCAGTTGGAAAGGCACGAAGGACCCGCGTTTACTGGCCAGTTGGAAAGGCACGAAGGACCCGCGTTTTCTGGCCAGTTGGAAAGGCACGAAGGACCCGCGTTTTCTGGCCAGTTGGAAAGGCACGAAGGACCCGCGTTTTCTGGCCAGTTGGAAAGGCACGAAGGACCCGCGTTTACTGGCCAGTTGGAAAGGCACGAAGGACCCGCGTTTTCTGGCCAGTTGGAAAGGCACGAAGGACCCGCGTTTTCTGGCCAGTGGTGCGCATACTGAGGGCTGCGCTACAGCAGAGCAGTAAGCGTGTACAAGTAAACTGCGACACTCTTGCGTGCTGTTGTCTTCAATAAATCCCCAGCTTTGAGCGTTCCACTACACCGGTAATTCGTGTAAGAACGTGAAGCTGAGTATGTTAACTTTGGCGCTATTAAACGTTTTTTTTTTTTTTTTTTTTAAATACATAAATATATTTCTAAAACTAGTGTCATTACTATTTTTGCTCCTCGGCACACGGTTCCACACACGAAAAGAAAACGGAGACAGTATTCTGCACGGCTACAGCAGTAAATCGATTATCTGATCTTCAAAAAGAAACAATTCCAATATAACATCAGTACGGTTAATTACATATTGCACATAATTATTTTATTATTACAATTGCGCGACACTGTCCGGCACAACACGGAATTAATCCCTAGAAAAAGAGTTTAACACAATGATACATACAGCGCTTGCATATCACAGACCTGTGCTGCACAATACAGATTCATTCCATTGTAATCAACATATATCAATACAAATTTCCATCCAGGTTTTTGGGATTAACAGTGTTTAAGAATAGTCGGTGTTCATGCATGCTTCAAAACCGTCCGCCAAGAGAAAGTAACATTTACATAAATGCTTATCCTGAAAATATTTTAAACAGCTGTATTGTAGGAAGCGCCTTCCCTTGACGTTTGTCTCTTATAGGAGGACCTCCTGTGTGCCCCAGATCTGTCTATGTGTGGAATTACCAGGCAGATTCTCCTGCAGAAGCTCACCTTCAAACAACGTGTTCCTGCAGCTCTAGTAAATTCAGGCATTCTACAGCAGAACTTACCCAACTTCTTCAGCAAGGTTTTAAAAAATTATACATTGAGGAATCTGTTTATTAGACTTCTTCAAACAGTTAAGAAAATATGCAAAACACATTCCATTGCATTTCTTTCTCTTTATTGAAAAATCTTTGCAGTACACTCTGTGAATTCGTTTTTATTAATGGCTTCATAGGAAACACACACAAAACAGAACTGTGCATTTTATTCATTTTTGCAGCACCTGTAAACATACTGCCAACTCACATGTGGTGGAGTTCAGCACGCTGAGGGGCCGAGGGCTGAAGCACATTGGTATTCAATGATGTTATTTCACAAGTGGTGGTTCGCTTTGGCATGTGGGTAACCAAATCAGGATAAATGGACTTGAGAGGAAATTAAACATGCTCTTGCACTGCCGTTTGCTTGACGCTTGCTCTCATGTTCCAAAGGGTTAGCCTGCTGTTTCACACAGAAGCGGGAGTACCAAGGGTGCCCTGGCTTTGCTCGGCTCGGCTCGGCTCTAGTCGTCCACAGTGATGTTGCGGAACAGGTATGCCATCGACTCGCCGTTGTGGATTCTCCGAATCGCCTCTGCCAGGATCATGCTGACGTCGACCGTCTTGATCTTCGGACACTGCAGCTTCTGCACCTCGTGGGGCACGGTGTTCGTGACCACCACCTGCAGACAGACCAGAGGAGGGTTAGAGAACGCTGCAGCCCTTCGAGCGGGCTTCACTGCACAACGAAAGCCATGCTTTGGATCTGCTGGCATGCAGTACCACTTAATGATCCAGACATGCTTCACAAGGACATTGATGAAGGAGTAGCCACTCATCCCTTCTGTGCTGCGCAGCAGATTGAAATGCACCCACCATGCAGAAAGTACATTGCCTCAGCTATATAAGGAGTTTCTGCATGAACGTTTCACAGGAGATCAATGCGGTTTCATAGTGGAGGCTACAAGGCTCACCTCATCGATAGCAGATTCCTCGATGAGACGAGGCGCGTCGCCCGACAGCAGTCCGTGAGTAGCCATGATGTAGATCTTATACGCGCCCCTTTCCTTCAGGATCTCCGCCGCGGCCACGAAATCCTCCACATCATCCACGATGTCATCCTGGAGAAGAAAGGAGAAACCAGGAGCTTGCGTGGTGCACTTAGCACATGTGTGCGTGCCTCGTATAGTGGAAACACAAATTACTGATTTTCTATGACAAACAAAGAGGGCTTTTCAAGCATCTCTGCTGTTGTGGGAGTGCAAAACGTTTTTTGAAAAAGACACAGGCTAGTGAATTAGCCCGCTGCATCAGCTAGTTCCTCAGGATGTCAGAGTACATAACACTGAACACAAAGGATATTATCTTGATTATCTAAATGGGTCAACAGTATTTTAGCTCCAACACTGATCAGACCATTACAAGAGGTTCTAAGGTACAGTACATAGCGAAGTAAATCCCAGGACAGTGCTGTACTGTGTATACTCATGTCTTACCACTATAATGGCAATCCTTCCTCCCACATCTCCGACTACGGTAATGGGTGGTTTCTCCTTGGCCATCATCCCTGCAAGGCAGAGACAAATCCATCAACACTTACAGAAATAATACAACTTCTAGCTTCATATTTGATTTTATATATATATATATATATATATATATATATAATATATATATATATATATATATATATATATATATATATATATATATATATATAGTTAAAAACTTCAAAAAATAGTGGGTCAAATTGGTCAGGGCAGATAACTTGCCATATTTTACGCTATGTTTTATTCTACAACCTTTTTTTGATTTTAATTTCAATCAAACTTTGGCTTTTAAACAATTTTTGGACATGAAGTTTTTAAAAATAATACATAATATTTTTCACAATCTCCCCAATCCAACACCCCCTCAAGCATTCCAAATGAGCAGGGCTGCCAGCACTCCCTTTGAGTAACACTACAGTCCCAATATAAATGAACTGAACTAATCTAATCTAATCAATAGAAAGAGCTAAGGATGACCAACCAGCAAAAGTGTTCTTTGCAAACCGGAGATTGAAATGGGAAATACACAGGACAAGAGCTTACCCTGGTGCTGTGAAAGTGTCTGTATAAAAATGCCAGGTTTCTCTACTGTTGAAATCACAATACAAGTGCAAGCATCTCCTCTAGAAGGAACAGGGAACAAACTTGCTGTGCTCCCACAGTCAATCAGTCAGTCACCAGCAAGCTAGTTTGTTCCCTGCACTCACCGGCAGAACATGTTTCGGTGAACGTGCAGAGGGCTGCCTGCGACCACACCCAGGGGAGAGGCTGGCAATCCTGCTTTCAGGATCAGTGCAAAAAGAAATTATCTAAAAAAGGTTATATAATGACTTGATTGAGTTCCACAACCTTACCAGGGGAAATTGCAATCAAAAATGTCCAGTTCTTTGAGGCACATTTCAAAGAAAAACATTTTTGAAAGAGAGGGGGAAGAGGAAGATTATGAAGAGATTAGCGCTAAAGTGTCTGTGAACGCTGTGGCTTTTTACTGCATTCTCATCGATGCCCACCACAGGATTGCTTTCGTATTTGTATTCATATGACCTGGTAGTCACTGACCCTTTCATGCACGGCAACCTCATATGGAAGATGAAAATGCATGATGACCACACGAGGATGCAATCCCTCCCCCACCTAATTTTCAATGAAATCTGTTTATAATGGTTTCAAGATTTCATGCATGAAAGGGTTAATCATCTTCGTAACAAAAAGTAATTTCCCTGCTCCACCACTTGCACGGTCTTCTGAGAAAACCATCTTGAAACAGACCAGAATGGAAATTTTTATCCAGAATAAAAGTCCCTCTCAAACATGCTGCAGTTTTTTGTTGTTCCAACCTGAAGCAATTCCGCAGGGGGCAGTGACAGCGAGTAATCGTGCTGTAAAGACCACAGGGCACTCTGGATTCCTTCAGTTAAAAAATAACATCTAAACATCACAAGCACTCCTCATTTCTGCATGGCCCTGATGGATGATATAGAGATATATTTATGTGTATCGTAGTCACAAGACTCTCAGGTGCTGGTTTAAAAGAAGGTGCCCATTCCTATTTGTAGACAGCAGAGAAGCAGATTGTAGGGACCCAAACTGAGAACCCTGAGCCCTTACTGCAAATCAGAGCTACTTTATATCCAATGACTAGTGCTTCTTTCTTTTCAGTGAAATACAATTGATCAGTGGGACTTTTATTACTATTATTTTACTATGACTAAGTTGTCTTTAATTTCCTCCTGTATTCATGTAGGCGTACTATAATTCAATGAGCGCCATGTGATTTTCTCAAGACTAGCACCAGGGAAGAAATCTAAAATGTGCCAAAGGTGTCCTGCTGGCATCCAGTTACTTAATAATAAGCCTGTGTGCCTTACATGTTTGTAAGACTTAGAGCCAGCTGCAAAAAAGAGCAAAAAAGAAACAGAAAAACCCTAAGGATGTTAAGAAAGATTTTTGAATTAGTAAAATATTCCTGTTAAGAAACAACAAAAATAAGAAATGTAACCTTCTTCAATAAAGCACAGTACCACTTAAAAACAAAACAGGCTCAAAACCATTCTGCAAACATCTACAGCACAAGCCATTTACAGAGCTCTGAATCACAAGCCAGCCTCTGTGTGTGTGTGGAGTGGATTTTAATGCTCATGAAAAGTAACAGGATTGATGGAACTGCAGTCTGGAATCCATGGTTTAACCATGCAGGGAGTGGAGGGGTGAGTTTCACAGTTTAACCATGCAGGGAGTGGAGGGGTGAGTTTCACAGTTTAACCATGCAGGGAGTGGAGGGGTGAGTTTCACAGTTTAACCATGCAGGGAGTGGAGGGGTGGGTTTCACAGTTTAACCATGCAGGGAGTGGAGGGGTGAGTTTCACAGTTTAACCATGCAGGGAGTGGAGGGGTGAGTTTCACAGTTTAACCATGCAGGGAGTGGAGGGGTGAGTTTCGCAGTTTAACCATGCAGGGAGTGGAGGGGTGTTTCACAGTTTCACAGTTTAACCATGCAGGGAGTGGAGGGGTGAGTTTCACAGTTTAACCATGCAGGGAGTGGAGGGGTGGGTTTCACAGTTTAACCATGCAGGGAGTGGAGGGGTGAGTTTCACAGTTTAACCATGCAGGGAGTGGAGGGGTGAGTTTCGCAGTTTAACCATGCAGGGAGTGGAGGGGTGGGTTTCACAGTTTAACCATGCAGGGAGTGGAGGGGTGAGTTTCGCAGTTTAACCATGCAGGGAGTGGAGGGGTGAGTTTCACAGTTTAGCCATGCAGGGAGTGGAGGGGTGAGTTTCACAGTTTAACCATGCAGGGAGTGGAGGGGTGAGTTTTGCAGTTTAACCATGCAGGGAGTGGAGGGGTGAGTTTCGCAGTTTAACCATGCAGGGAGTGGAGGGGTGGGTTTCCAGCACAAGCCTTCCCTTTTCTGCCAGCATGCTTCAGCCTTGCTCTGGACATTGCCAGCTCAGTAAAAGTATTCTGCATTATTTGGGATAGACAACACAGAGGATGTTCTTGGCAACTTGAGATTAAAAGCCCTTATCACTTCAAAACCTACATGCACGTGTTAAAAGAGCCATCTGCAGCGTTATTATTACTGAGATGAAGAGAGTAACTGAATTACTGTCGTACTCGGGAGCTCTATCCCAGGAAACGGAGCACAGTGCTTCCCTACTGCAACAAATAAATTGCACATTAACAAATGAGCATGAACACACACATATACACACATACACAGACACACACAAATGACTACCAGGCTTGAAAGCAGCCCTGACTCGCCCATCTACAATATCAAATTGCTCCCTGTTTGTTTTGTTTTTTTCTTGCAGACTGCGTCTGGCAGAGGGGAGGAGGAGTAGCGCCAGTGATAAGGAAATGCTTCCAGCTCCGATTCCTTCCAGACTAGAGATGCATATGAGCATTGGTTAAAACAGAGAGCAGAGTTTAGAGAGTAAGTGGCAGGGTTTTGAAATATATAGCATTGCACGTCCCCACGTGCTGCTATGGCTGTTTAAATAACGTACCTGTCATTTTTCACTTCATTAACATCCTGACAACTTTTTATACTTAGAATTTTAAAGTCTGTTTCAAAGCGGTTTTCAAAATGTCTGCTCTAGTGCACTGGGGTTTGAGATCTGTGCTCTAAAATCACTGCAGGAAGAGCAATTAAAAAACAAAAAAACAAGTGCTCTGGCTTTTCTGTTCTGTACCACATCATGGATCAGCATGCAGGGACGCGCGACGCTGTATTTAAACAGTTGTAGCAGCACGCAGGGACGCGCAACGCTGTATTTAAACAGTTGTAGCAGCACGTGGGGATGTGGGACGCTGTATTTAAACAGTTGTAGCAGCACGCAGGGACGCGCGACGCTGTATTTAAACAGTTGTAGCAGCACGCAGGGACGCGCGACGCTGTATTTAAACAGTTGTAGCAGCACGCGGGGATGTGTAACGCTGTATTTAAACAGTTGTAGCAGCACGCGGGGATGTGTAACGCTGTATTTAAACAGTTGTAGCAGCACGCGGGGATGTGGGACGCTGTATTTAAACAGTTGTAGCAGCACGCAGGGACGCGCGACGCTGTATTTAAACAGTTGTAGCAGCACGCGGGGATGTGGAACGCTGTATTTAAACAGTTGTAGCAGCACGCTGTGCGACGCTGTATTTAAACAGTTTGCAGCAGCACGGGGATGTGGGACGCTGTATTTAAACAGTTGTAGCAGCACGCGGGGATGTGGGACGCTGTATTTGGGACGCGGGGACGCGCGACGCTGTATTTAAACAGTTGTAGCAGCACGTGGGGACGTGGAACGCTGTATTTAAACAGTTGTAGCAGCACGTTGTAGCAGCACGCGGGGACGCGCGACGCTGTATTTAAACAGTTGTAGCAGCACGCGGGGATGTGGGACGCTGTATTTAAACAGTTGTAGCAGCACGCGGGGATGTGGGACGCTGTATTTAAACAGTTGTAGCAGCACGCGGGGATGTGGGACGCTGTATTTAAACAGTTGTAGCAGCACGCGGGGACGCGCGACGCTGTATTTAAACAGTTGTAGCAGCACGCAGGGACGCGCGACGCTGTATTTAAACAGTTGTAGCAGCACGCGGGGATGTGGGACGCTGTATTTAAACAGTTGTAGCAGCACGCGGGGATGTGGGACGCTGTATTTAAACAGTTGTAGCAGCACGCGGGGACGCGCGACGCTGTATTTAAACAGTTGTAGCAGCACGCGGGGATGTGGGACGCTGTATTTAAACAGTTGTAGCAGCACGCGGGGATGTGGGACGCTGTATTTAAACAGTTGTAGCAGCACGCGGGGATGTGGGACGCTGTATTTAAACAGTTGTAGCAGCACGCGGGGACGTGGGACGCTGTATTTAAACAGTTGTAGCAGCACGCGGGGATGTGGGACGCTGTATTTAAACAGTTGTAGCAGCACGCGGGGATGTGGGACGCTGTATTTAAACAGTTGTAGCAGCACGCGGGGATGTGGGACGCTGTATTTAAACAGTTGTAGCAGCACGCGGGGACGCGCGACGCTGTATTTAAACAGTTGTAGCAGCACGCGACGGGAGTTGTAGCAGCACGCGGGGGGCGACGCTGTATTTAAACAGTTGTAGCAGCACGCGGGGATGTGGGACGCTGTATTTAAACAGTTGTAGCAGCACGCGGGGATGTGGGACGCTGTATTTAAACAGTTGTAGCAGCACGCGGGGATGTGCGACGCTGTATTTAAACAGTTGTAGCAGCACGCGGGGATGTGCGACGCTGTATTTAAACAGTTGTAGCAGCACGCGGGGATGTGGGACGCTGTATTTAAACAGTTGTAGCAGCACGCGGGGATGTGGGACGCTGTATTTAAACAGTTGTAGCAGCACGCGGGGATGTGGGACGCTGTATTTAAACAGTTGTAGCAGCACGCGGGGATGCGGGACGCTGTATTTAAACAGTTGTAGCAGCACGCGGGGATGTGGGACGCTGTATTTAAACAGTTGTAGCAGCACGCGGGGATGTGGGACGCTGTATTTAAACAGTTGTAGCAGCACGCAGGGACGCGCGACGCTGTATTTAAACAGTTGTAGCAGCACGCAGGGACGCGCGACGCTGTATTTAAACAGTTGTAGCAGCACGCGGGGACGCGCGACGCTGTATTTAAACAGTTGTAGCAGCACGCAGGGACGCGCGACGCTGTATTTAAACAGTTGTAGCAGCACGCGGGACGCGCGACGCTGTATTTAAACAGTTGTTCGCAGCACGTGGGGACTAACGCTATTTTTCGGAACCCTGCTACTTAATCTTTAAACTGCTATTGCAACACATGGACTGATGGATGAATTGCCGTCGTTCCGGGAATCTAAATGGACTTGCATATGAACCACTACTGGCTGAAGTTTATCAAAGACCTTCGAGTCAGAAGCATCCTCTCATTGCCTTCTGCTAATATCAAAGAAGCCGAACCAGGTTTAAAACAGAAACAGAACTCTGCTCTGTTTGGGGAGACATCCACATGTGGCCTGTTCTTTAAAGCATCACAGTGCCGTGCAGACAACGCTGTACAATTCTCTTGGACAGACGAGTTGGCATTTCTGTGATTGAAATGGCAATATATCAGGGCTGCAAACATAGGTTGAGTGTGCATTAAGGGTTTACAGTAAAACATGTGCTCTATACAGAACACACACAGAGTACATTTCATGGTGCTACCAACAAAACTCTTGACCCTGTCCAACATTTCCTCTTTTAAACCCAATGTCTCAAACCTGGGTTAACTAGACTGACTGGACTAACACAGTTTGTTCGGCATGTGTTTCAAACACTCTAATTAAAAGACTACAATTATTAAGACTACTACAGTTGACTTCATATCTAACAGAATTGTCTTAGTCAATTAGTCTGCCACGCATGCCTGTCAGTGCACAATACTTTGTTCTGGCTGCTGCTGAAGTTACAAGTGCCGTTTTGAAGCATTTGTTCCCCTCTGTAGGGCAAGTTGTTTCTAGAGCTGCCCTGTGTTGCAGTAGAAAAGGTTTCTGGCTTAAGTGAACAGTGCCTGAGCAAAGCCACTGTTTTAATACCTTAGCCTGGATCACCTATTCTAGGGTAAGTGATCCCCTAGCGGCACCCGGCCTGAATATTGAACACAGCAACATTTCTACTTTAAAAAAAAAAAAAAAAAAAAAAAAACAAGCTTCGATTGCTTATACCACAAATCATGGCTTGCTTTGAAAGTAACTAGGAGACGATGCATTCTGGCAGTAATGAGAACATGACTGATTGGTGGTGGAGAAACCCTAAAGCACCACACCCTGGAGAAGCAGCTTGACACCCAATCAAAAACAGCACAGCCCAACAGAGCAGGCTCTTTGCAAGGAGAGGCATTTCACTCTGCGTGTGCATGGGCAGTCTGCAGCAACTACAGCGGTGCAACTCTCTCTGCACTTCTCTTAATGGTATGACTGTTGATCATTCGCCTTCTGAAGCTAGAAAAAAAAAAAACCAAAAACTGGCCATTACAACAAAACAAAATCAAACTTGGATGAAAACATTGTGTTCAGTTTGTTTTCAGTAACTTAAGATTGGAATTATCCACAGCCCTGTTTAAAACAGCCTAGGCTAACCACAGTCCAATGGAAACGGCTGAAGAGAAGGAGAGTTCTTACATGGCAGCTCCAGACCAGGGTGCCCCGTTGTGTTTTTGACAGAGGGAGGAGAATGTCTCCCGTCAGCCATGTCAGACTCAGCGCACTGAGCCTCCCCGTGCATCACAGCTAACCCCAGCCTCAGCCTCTCTGCATACGACTGAGCCCTGAGAGAGAGAGAGTGAGGGAGAGGGAGAGAGAGGGAGAGAGACATGCAGCATTAACAGGGCTGCTCAATAAATAACAAAATGTTGAAACAGGATCATTATCTTGAAACACGCAACGTTCCTGGGGGTGGGCACTGCTGAGACGTTCCAAACACTGCTCTCCATGGGCTTACCTTTTAGCGGCGGATGGGGACTTCGCTACGATAATTGCATTCCGATAATCTGGAACCTGCCGGGAGAAGAAAATGAAATACGTTAAGTAAGACACGAATGCTCTAATGTTAGAAATTTGTCCAGTAACATGCAAAACGATATGTATATAAAAATATATATTTAGATTTAAAAAAAAAAAAAAAAAAAAGTATGTTTGTAACACACAAATCCCCCACCACAGTTGTAAATACAAAATGAACGCGATCAGCATGACCTGCATTCACTGTACAGCGACCCATACTGACCGACACAATCCTCCACAGATCCCTACATTCTGATACCCTCAACAACGCTAATGAATGTCCTGATCAAGCTGCATCACAGCTAGGTAAGCAGTTCTCTGAATAGGAGTAAACAAAACGTATTGACGTATTTACGCCTCCACTACAGCCACAGCATTCAGGGAGGAGGGAGGAGGAGGACAGAGAGCGCTTCTACAAGCACCACGTCCTTCTCTGACCACTGCACTGCATTCATTACTAGCCAGCAGGGGCTGGCATCACACTTGCCTCTTCCTGAATGTACTGCAGCAGGAACGGCGATGCTCTCAGGTTGTCCACAGGGAAACTGAAGAAGCCCTGGATCTCCTTCTGATGGAGGTCCATTGTGATGATGTGCGTTAACCCTAAACCAACATAAAAAGACAGAGCCTCTGTCAGGCAGCAGGCAGGGCAAGCCTGGGGGTTAAAGAAGAGAGGCCCGTGTACGGTGTGACCTTGAGGCTGCAGTCATGAACAAATAGCATGCTGAAGGGTTGTAACAACAATCGATAATCACGATCCTTTCTTTTGCGGCAATCATTTTATTGAGTTAAAAAATCAATGTACCCAATGAAGCGGCACTGAACTGTCTTTGTGACGCGTAAAACATGATCTGTGTGAGCACAGCGTACATTGGGAAGTTTTGATTTTAACTTTACGTCATGGTTTCATTTTGATAAGTTGTACCGTGGCAAAGCATGCTGAAAGTGGAACTTTTGATTAAACATTTTGGTCACAGAATATGGCAAATGTTTGATATAGCCTGAACAACTATGTTGCTTCTTTATTTTAAACTACAATAAAGACATGAGTACTACACTGCAGCCTGTACACTGCACGGGGGAAAAGAAGAGTGTGCTCAGTACTCTAATATATCTATGTATCTATCTATCTATCTGTTCCCATGGCGTTGCTATTGTAGAAAAGGGTAGTTGCATAAGAGTTAACTTTTAATGAAGGACAGACCGTTTATTTTATTAAACTCTCTGCATACAAGCAGCCACGTGCAAAACTTGGTATGTCCCAAATAGTATACAACTATACACACACACACACACACACACAAACCTAGTGCACTTCTCTTAATGGCAGGTAACGTTAACAATTTTGTTTCGTTATATAAATACATTTGATGGCATTTTCTTTTAAGAAAACAAACATTCTCAAATTTAAAAAACTGTTTAAATAAGATTGATAGATAGATAAACAGACAGATAGAATTTTATAGGAAAACTACATCATTTATTGATATATTAAATATAATGGGTATACTTTTATACGTTTGCTCTGGGCACTCAAGACATTTTTAAACTTGGCGTGTACACAGTTTAGTTTCTTTTTCTTCTAAACTCAGTGACAGACTGGCGGTTGTCATGCTGCTCAAGTATAAATTTGACAAATTAAAAGAATATTGAACATTTTATTTATTTGGCCGATCACTGTGATAATTTACAAACAATAAATCGATAGCTGGGATTTTCATTTGCTTTACGAATCCAGCAGGGATAGAAAGAAGACCCGATTGCACAGCAGTCTGATCCAGGCCTGGTTTTACTATGAGTTTCTTAAGACACACCTGAGCTTGTTACCTGTACACTGTGGCTATTCTGGCTCATTTTAAAAACTGCAATAGGTATGCTGTGCCATAGGAGTTGTATTTTCATCCCTTAATCTACTGACACCTCAGCCTGTAGGGGAGGGCTTCAGTTGGATCACCTGTAAATCATTTTTTAAATACGCAAACATGTTGCTATGCCAGTAGCACAGCTATGTCCTTGGTGGTGGCTTCGTTACAAGTGTCAAGTTCACAAACTCAGGCAAAAACATCTCTTACCTGCTTTGGCTAACATCGACGCCAGCAGTTTGCACACAATGGATCCCCTTTTCCTCATTTTGCACTGCTTACTGTAGGGAAAGTATGGGATGACTCCGATAATGTTCTTTGCACAGGAAGTCTTGAGAGCATATGCCATGACCAACAGCTCCATTATAGCCGTGTTAACATCCCTGAAGACACAAACAGACAAACACGGTGAACTGTGGAAACTCAGGGTCCTCTATCAGTGAACTACTATGAATCTAAATACAAAAAGAAAATGCATCTCAACACTGATCAACGCTAGCTTAAAATGAACTGCAATGTACTGCCCCTGATAAAGGAAACTGGTTTGAAACTACTTTTTTAAAAAGTGTATCAGAGAGGGCTCCCAGGTGGCGCTGCGTGTGGAGTTCCCTGATGCGCCCTATAGCCTGGACGTTGCTGGTTCGAGTCCAGGCTATTCCACTGCCGACCGTGGACGGGAGCTCCCAGGGAGTGGCGCACAATTGGCCGAGCGCCGCCCGGGGGAGAGGGGTTTAGGTTGGCCATGGTGTCCTCGGCTCACCGCGCACCAGCCACCCCTGTAGTTGCGGGCTCGCCTGTTAGCTACCCAGAACTGCGTTGTCTGCCGTGGCTCTGAGGTGGCTGCACTGTGGGCCTGCAGTGTGTAAAAGATGAGGCTATTCCAAAATTGGGGAGAAAATAGAAAAAAAACTAACATTTCCGGCTACTAAATTTAAAAAACAAAAATAAAAAAGTTTCAGTGCAGCAGCAGGGGTTACAGCACGCGCAGCAGCAGTGGTGGTGGTGGTGGTTACAGCATGCGCAGCAGCAGTGGTGGTGGTTACAGCACGCACAGCAGCAGCAGTTACAGCACGCGCAGCAGCGGTGGTGGTGGTGGTGGTGGTTACAGCATGCGCAGCAGCAGTGGTGGTGGTGGTTACAGCACGCACAGCAGCAGCAGTTACAGCACGCGCAGCAGCGGTGGTGGTGGTGGTGGTTACAGCGGGGGGGGGGGGGGGGTTAAATCCGTAATTACATTTTTTGCAACAGAAAGCATTTAGTGGATCTGTTCAATTTGCCAAATTCTTGTACGTTGGAATTCACCTCACCCCTAATTAGTGTATGAGTAGCATAGTTCTGGTGTCAATACTCCCAGCATGGGAACTAACCCACACTGCTCAGAAATTAGTTTTCATTACACAGTAAAAGTTACTCATCCCGGTACACACCCTGTGTCCTCAAAATAATTAGTCTGAAACTCTTCAAGATGAACCACCAACATGTGTCGCAGGGAGCGGCTCAAATTACTGATGCATTGTCTAATTAGTGCTCAAGTCAATATTTAAAATGAGCTTTGGTAAGGAGTCAAAATAAACAGCCTGAAATAGCAGCTTTGAAATGTGCAGGCACCCATCACGCAGTGGACTATGTTAATCCACCCTTCTGTCACTTCAAGACATGAACCTCAAACTCCTGCTTAAAGTCACTCTGCACATTTGGAGCAAGCCGTGATCGCCTGAGAATTTACTACATAGAAAAGATCCAGGAACAAAGGTCATTCTATTAAATCTATGGGATTAAGAGCAGAAAAAAAAACTGCTGGGCATGGCTCAGCGGGCAGGGAGCGTCTGCATTGGGGGTGTTTTTAACACGCTCGCGGGAAACCGGAGCGCAACCGAGGTGCAAGGTTCTGGGTTCCGGAATGCAAACTATGAATATTTCTATTAGCTTGCACTGCTATCTTCCACTGTGTGCAGCACGCAGACAGTTTGCTGAGAATGGATTTAGGAGAGATGGCTTGCTGAGGCCATGGCTACCTGCTGAAGCCAGCGAGATACTGAAGTCTCTGTTGTAGGGACAAGCAGTTGAGAAGAGAGACCTGGAAGCCAGTCCCTCCAGCATCTCACTCACTCAGCAGGTAGTGTTCTGCATGCAGTTTTATTTAGAAGACGGTTATTCAGAAAGCATGTTGCATGCACATGGTTTAACGAGTCAATACAGTGTTTGCATGCAAGCCAATATAAAGAATACTGCTTGAATTCACACAGGGCAGTGTACATGCAAATTGGGTTTACATGACATTGTCTTTCAGACTGTTGCTAGCAAAGTGCAAAACACCTGGACCGAGGAGCAGGGTTGGGAACCACTGAAACCCCAACGCTGCTCAGAGGTGGTGACCCTGAGCCAAACCAGCTCCAAATAAAAGGCATCAGTAATATGAAGGTGAAGCAACAACCCTAGCAAGGCACTGTGCACCCTCTCACTCCGCCTGCTTACCTGGGAATCGTCTGTATGATGAAGATGTCCTGTCCACGCACAGACTCGTTGATTTCCACTCGGGTTTCTAAAAAATAAATAAATAAATAGAATATTAACGTCATATTTCCGCATGTACTTATTTCAATGTGTCAGAACAGTCGCTGATGGGTAGGTATTGCTTACCTCTGTTGGGTTCCTGGTAGACCACTGCCTTCCCCAGCTCAACACCAAGACGTCTACAAAGAGAAACAGCAGCAGCAGCAGCAGGTCACAACCGGGTTTAAAACAACGCATTACACAAGCTTTGGGGTGTAAGGGTTGCGTCTGTGTGCATGAATTCAGTGTCTCCATTCACACAGAGCAGGCGCCGTGGTCAGAAGGGAGTTCCAAAGCGGTTTGTGCCAGCCACCACAGCGCCTGGACTTGTTTGTAAACACATACACCTTGGTCCCTTTTGCACAATTCCGATCCACACAGATGTCTGTAGAAACTATGTCAGGTCCAGTCAGTCCCAGTACAGGACCTAGTGTACTGCACACCAACCAATAAGCCTTTTAGTTCAGCTTAAATAACTACTGTATAAACAGCGATAGCGTGGCAGCAGAGGTATTGGGTGTCAGCACAGACAGCACAAGGACACTCTCCGGAACAGCATGGCGGGTCTGTGGAAATGGGGCAAGCTTGTAATTCGCTGTGTGTTGGAAAACATGGATTGAGAATTGATTAGCAGTTTGCTACGCATGTGGACTGGCAAAGCTATACTGGTGTTTTTTTCTGAAAAGAGACTAATATTGCAGATAGCAGACTGTTTGGTTCAAATTGCATGTACTGCTAACAATTGATAGAGACATTGCGTCTACAAGCTTCTTGCCCAACATTGAATGCAAGCTAACGAAATAACAATGCTGTGGACTAGAAGGGAACAGGCGCTAGACTTCAGAGAAATCAAAAGAGATAATCCCACTGGCATCAAAGGGGGTCGCAAGGAGATAACAAAAGGCAGATGTATGGACCTTTTGTCTCCAGGAGTGTGAAGAATGCACTGAGTTCAGAGGTTGTCACACTAGACCACACACACAGACACACACACATTAACACTCACACAATAAATTAAATTACCTTGACCATTGGTTAATGTCAGAGAAAGGGGAGGTGGACCATCTATACAGAAGGGTATTTAATGTCATGCAAACATTGTAATGATGAGTATTCTGTTTGTCCTGTACCTGGGACCAGACTCCCTGCATATTTCAATAAACCTGGCAACTGATTGAAGAAAAGGACTCTGTGCATTTTCTTGAATCTACTTAGTCACCATCTATTTTTGTAAGTTACTTCACTGTGCTCTTCAGGAGATGCAGAAATGTTATGTTGGATGTCCTTCTGTTGCAGCTGGCACTGTTGGTAAACTTCTACCCTTACGGTGAAACCATCTCATAATATTTATCGATTTCAGTTTAAGAGATTTGCTGCTCAAACAAGCAGAGCTGAACACTTCTTATATAGGCCTACATTATCCCTGAATTAATGGAGAGCATCCAAAAAAAAAACAAGCTACTGCCATGTACACATACAGTACAACAAAGCAGGCTTCCACAGTGAAAACACGCGTGTAACTCACAGACACATACGACACTGCCACAATCAAAACACAGGTTAAATAAAACTATCAAAAAAACAATGCCATTTGAGGTTTTACTTGGGAGAGTCTGACTCCTGTGTGCGCTAAACAATCAAACACTGATGGGGCTGACCTCACTGTGCAAGCACACACACACAAGGATGGGCAGGACTTTAGACTGAAATGTATTGATACAGGTTGGTTTTGTATACTTTTTTTTTTTTTTTTTTTTTTAAAAAAACAGGCTCCTCTGTTGAGCAACAGTGGGGCAGCTTCAAACAGAAACAGGTTATTTCTGTGACTGACGACCACAGAATAACCCAGCCATTAAACTCGTGAGTATATAGTTGTTGTAACACACACTGCGCTACATGTTCGCAGCGCTTGCTCCAGTCTTTAAGGAACTGCTTTTGAAGCTCTCTAAAAGTTGTGTGCTTCTCACTCCTGTATTATTATGACATGCTTCTTCTTCTAGTAAATCCTTAGGAAATATGGCCCGCTGTCCTTTGTGAAATCTTTACCTCTAATAAGATTATCAGAAACCGTAGCTGCTGCTGTTGCCTGGCCAGTCTTGCTCTGTTACTGTAACAGAAGCGCTGTGGAGTCCTTCGTCTGCTGGGAGCTAGTCTCTGCAGCAGAGCTGAACTGGGAGCTAGTCTCTGCTGCAGAGCTGAACTGGGAGCTAGTCTCTGCTGCAGAGCTGAACTGGGAGCTAGTCTCTGCTGCAGAGCTGAACTGGGAGCTAGTCTCTGCAGCAGAGCTGAACTGGGAGTCCAGTAATAGTCCCTGCTGTACCGGGGTTGGCTACAGATCCCAATTACAATTAAAGACACCTGCAACTAATTTTGCGACCATTCAACTATCAATCCATAACCACTTGCATTATTATTTTTATTTTTATTTTTTTTTCTTAGCAGTCACCCTTATCCAAGGCGACTTCCAGAGACTAGGGAGAGTGAACTATGCATCAGTGTTGTAAGTGCACTCCTGTGTTAATGATGGGCATAACTTGGATATATAACACACCAGTGCCTGCAGTGTAAATTGAAACCCGTTTCTCATATTAAATATGCATTGGAAGTATACACATGCAGATGGAACACGGCTTTCGTAACCTCAGCACCCTTTATCCAGCTGCCATTGCAACCCCCTGTTTTCTAATAGAACCGCGCCAAGCACAACACAAGCTAGACTGAAGCGACTGCTGTTTGACCATAATTTAAAAAGGGCAGGCAAGCAGGAGCTCAGGGGTTAAATGGAGGAATTGCTCTGCCATTGTTTTAACTTGAATTCCCAAGACTGTGTTCACACAGCTGACCAGCAGGTTCTCTTCATAGCTCATGTTTACTACACCCCTGGCACATTATCAAAACAAGCTTATCACACACGTTTGTTTATAGTGTCTATGAAAACTTTCAATTGACTCACTATATTTTTATTTACTATTCCTAACTCCATACAGGGTGAAAGTCAACAACAAACAAAATATTTGGGCACTTTTAGTTTGTTTGAAAAAACAATAATTAAACAAAGTAAAGTGCATCCTCAACTGGTCGGAGTTACATTACCAAACGATTATAGTGGGCTTGCAATACACCAGAGCTCTATTAATAAGAAAGCTGTATCCAACATGCATTACCAAGGAGAGCAGCGAGATAATACCGGACAGCAGGTACAGAACAGAGCCAAGCACAGCCTGGCCCGTGCACATCGGTACTGGGAGCACTGGACAGGCACAGAACCTGAAGCTGTGGCTGCATTTCAACTCCCTCAGACCCCTCCCACAGACCCCCAGGACAGAGCAGAAACTGCAAGTCATTCCAGCATGTTTGGCCATAAATACTCCTGATAACAATAAACATTTACCTGGGGCTCTTTACCTTGGTGGCATTTAAGTGAAAAATCACTTGAACACTAGAAAGTTCTACTGATTGATAACCAGTCAGCTATGTGACGATCAAGAAATAAATAAACCATTCAATACATACAGACATTATCGAATAATGCCACATTGTCAGATTCCAGCATGATACACTTCAATTATTATTATTATTATTATTATTTTATTATTATTATTATTATTTTATTATTATTCTAATAATACTCACTCTGTTATCCTCTTGCCCAGTTCTGTGCACGCTGCAGTCGAATTGGCCGAAAAGACCCGATATCCACTTTTGCCCACATTCATTGTCGAGTACTCATAAGAACCTCTCTGAAAGAAGAGACTTATTTATAAGGGACTAACAGCCGTCTCTTACACAGCAAAACAAAGCAGATAAACTGGACTTTAGATAAAACACACTTCTTCAATAACACAACTAGCACAGCTGTAATTACACAACCCCCTAGATACAGCCTGTACTCCCTGTCCACAAAACTGACAACTCAGTTTCACAACAAGGAAATCTTCGACAAACAAAGCACTATTCATTTAGCAACCTAACCTTACTGTGTGCAGCCGCAGAGGGACGGTCCTCTTAGAAAAACGCGTTGCTATTATGTATTAAATCTATTAAACTACAACGCCATTTTACAAATAAACAAGAACAAAACTGGAAAAATCAAACCAAAACACTTTTTCGTAATAATAATAATACGATTTCAGCCGCGGTTATTATTAGATTACAAGGCAATTAAAAAAAAATATATATATATGTATGCAAAATGTTAGTTGTCGATAGAAAAAAATAGCGTACTGAGCTGCGTAATGTGTGTGTGTATCAGCTACCGGTAAATCATACGAAGTTTACAGAGAGGTAGATGTGCTTTCACTGAGTATCCTTAATCATCATGTTTGTTTACATGATCAGCCCTACCAAGCGCTTCAGCTCAATGCAATGGTGTTTCCCTGATTTAACAAACGGTAAAGAAGACGCTCGGTTCAGGAGTGCCAAAACCCACAACAGTTTTGAGTAAAAGTTAAATATCCAAACACGAACTGCAAACTATCGAGCGCATTAGTTACACTTGGAAACTGCGGACTTCGTGTTGCAATGCGGTCGGCTGGCTGCCCAATAGGAGCTCCGAATTGGGTAACTCGGAGGCGGGCTGTTCCGATGCTCAGCCAATGGTAAGTCGCTCCACAAAGCGGAAGGCTCAGTAATTGTGCCGGGTCCGTTAAAGAAACGCATTGAAGATGTTTCTATTATTTTTATTTACTTATTTGTTTATTTTTTTTTGCAGACTAAGACCCAAAGTTCGAATGGAGCGTTTTGTGAATCTTAAAATCTGAATCATTTGGTAATATTGTTACCACTACAAAATTACTATTCATAATGCATCGCTGGTAAAAAGGTGCAACCCAAAACGTTAGAATACTCTTCATAGTCCAGCTGAGAAAACTGGTCCTAATATTTAAGATAAAAAGGGGCGGGTGCACGGGCAGAAATGCTGGACAGCGGTGACTTTCTTGCGGGCCAGCTGGCGCAGTCTTGTCTTCAGGCGCTCCGTGGTGCAAACTGAAACTGTGGATCGGTCCTGCAGAAGCAGACTGGCCCAGAATCGGAGTTCTACTAGTTTCTACTAGGGTGGCCAGTCTCATTACCGAGGTGCATTACGCTCCAGGTTTACAGTGTCGGGGTCTAGATGTAGGGTTACAGTAATCGATTGAATTGCGCAATTTGGAACAGGGTTGGAGTGGAAGGGATCTCTTCAGCCACCCTGATCTGTATGGTGCTCCTGGAGAAGTGGAAAGGGGGTCTGTGCTCTGACACTTTCTTTGTAAGAAATAATTCTTCTTGCTGCATTTTCTTAGCAACCAACAACGCCACCAAAGACTGAAGCTTTTAACCCAAACACACATTATCAACGTTTTTAACATGAGTTTACAGCTCAAAGATGCTTGGATTCAAATGTGCCTCTTTTCTCCAGCATTAAACCTGGAAACAACAGGCTATGCTCAGGTTATGGAAGTAAAATGTCCTCTGGTTGTGCTGCCCACAGTTTATCATGCAACGAAGGCAACCCAGCATCTTCAGGAAACGCGTTAACTTGGTTCTTTATTACAGCCTGAGTCCCCTTTAGTAACTCTTACTGTGTATACTGTTCTTTACACAATTCACTTCAGAATACCAGCATGTATATCCAATAAAAACAGTACTGTTGACATTTATAAAATGTATATTTTACTTCCATATTTCACATTGTACATTTGTTTTCAAATACAGTGGTAAAGTACAATATTAAACAATTGTGGTCTACAGTATTAAACATATTGAAAAAACTAAAATTGCAATGCCAGATTATCAGCATGCAGTATATCTACTGTTTGGCTAAAGTAAAAAAAATAAAATAAAAATAAAATATATATATATATATATATTTTTTTAAATTATTTTTTAAATTAAACATACAGAAATCTATTTTGGAGTACCAGTTTATATGTTTTTAAACTTCTACATCTTAAAATAAAGCCACTGTTAATTTTTCAAAAGAATAATCTTGGTAATCTGGCTTCCTCTACTGCACATCAGCCACTCAGTTCCTTCTCCAGCTGTTCCTTTCCCTGAGGAACAGCTTTAACTTCCAACTGCTAACTAACCTATTTCATTTTCATTTCAGCACAGACTGAGTCACCTCTCTGACTTCCCACCCTATTAGAGAAAGCCTAGTGGCCACAGCTCAGGTCTGGGTGCAAGGTAAGGTGATCTAAGCTCCGGGATCCAGAGAGGGCCTGGAGAGCCGGACTCCAATGGGAAGCATTGTTGTCTCTCCCGTAGCCCAGTCGCTCAGTACTTCAGCACCCTGTCCTTGAGCAGATCCAGTATGACCTGCCTCTCCTGACTCTCCAGCTGGAACCTCCTCTCCCGCTCCCTGCGCTCTGCCTCCAGCCTCTCCCGCTCCAGTGTGATCTTCCCCCTCTGGATCTCCAGCTCCTCCCTACGCAGGGCCATCTCCTCCTCACGCAGACACTGCTCTGCCTCGGAGCGCTTCTCCAGGAAGGTCAAGATCTCCGAGTAGGTCTGGCAGCAGCATTGGCAAGCGCGCTTCGCCATCGGGGCTGGGATTTCGGGAAGCTGCTCCTGCTCCTGCTCCTCCACCTCAGGGGCGACTGGACCTGATGAGACACAGCACAGAGGGCTCAGAAACACAGACACACACACACACACAAAAGAACAAAAACCTCTCACAACACACCGAGGTTGCTCTCTCAGAGATTTGGTCGATCTCTCTCACACACACACACACACACACACAGAGGACTCAGAAACCATCTCTCTCACACACACACACACACACACACACACACACACACACACAGTCTTTTGGTCTCAGAACCAGCTCTCACACACACACACACACATACACATACACACACACACAGAGGGCTCAGAAACCAGCTCTCTCTCACACACACACACACACACACACACACACACACACACAGAGGGCTCAGAAACCAGCTCTCTCTCACACACACACACACACACACACACACACACACAGGGCTTAGAAACCAGCTCACACACACAGACATGCACACACACCAATGCACTGTACGTACACAGACTCACACACACACACCAATGCACTGTACGTACCTGTGTGTGCCTGCCCCAGTGTGCTGTACGGAACTGCTCTGTACCTGTGTGTGCCTGCCCCAGCGTGCTGTACGGAGCTGTTCTGTACCTGTGTGCGCCTGCCCCAGCGTGCTGTACGGAGCTGCTCTGTACCTGTGTGTGCCTGCCCCAGCGTGCTGTACGGAGCTGTTCTGTACCTGTGTGCGCCTGCCCCAGCGTGCTGTACGGAGCTGTTCTGTACCTGTGTGTGCCTGCCCCAGCGTGCTGTACGGAGCTGTTCTGTACCTGTGTGCGCCTGCCCCAGCGTGCTGTACGGAGCTGCTCTGTACCTGTGTGTGCCTGCCCCAGCGTGCTGTACGGAGCTGCTCTGTACCTGTGTGTGCCTGCCCCAGCGTGCTGTACGGAGCTGCTCTGTACCTGTGTGTGCCTGCCCCAGCGTGCTGTACGGAGCTGCTCTGTACCTGTGTGCGCCTGCCCCAGCGTGCTGTACGGAGCTGTTCTGTACCTGTGTGTGCCTGCCCCAGCGTGCTGTACGGAGCTGCTCTGTACCTGTGTGTGCCTGCCCCAGCGTGCTGTACGGAGCTGTTCTGTACCTGTGTGTGCCTGCCCCAGCGTGCTGTACGGAGCTGCTCTGTACCTGTGTGTGCCTGCCCCAGCGTGCTGTACGGAGCTGCTCTGTACCTGTGTGTGCCTGCCCCAGCCCCGGCAATGGCTGCTCTGGCTTCTCGCTCTCCTGGTGAGCCAGCTCCTCCAGCGCTCTCTTCCTCAGCTCAGCCGGCATCTCGTCCTGGTACTTTCCCTCCACCGAGCCCAGCAGCCCCCTCTCCACCTCCAGTTCAAGCACTTCATGAAGGAGATCCTCCTTCTGGGCGTACAGCCGCTCCGTCCCGAACCTGCCGCGAGACAGAGGCGCAGGCTCAATTGAAAAATTGAAAGTAAATTAGCATCTGGACAGCGGGCGGCGCACTGTTGTTTGTGAGACAGGCTGGGCTCCTTCTCACCTCCGCAGGCTGGGGAAGTCCAGCTTCTTGTAGTAGTCGAGGAGCAGCGCAGTTCTCTCACGGCACCGCCTGGCGTCCACCTCGAAGCTCTCGTCCTGCAGCGCCGCGGTGATCAGCTCGCCCACCTTGGCCCAGACGCGGCCCGGCTCCTTGGAGGAAAAGGGGTTCTGAGCAATCACCTCCCGCAGCAGCATGATGTCGTGGCGGGCCGAGAAACGCACCTGCCTCTTCCGCGGGTTGGAGGACGGGCCTGCGAGGGGGAAGCCTGCAGAAGGGGAGAGGGCACGACCGTGGGGCTGAGACAACCAGGGTCCAGTGCAGCCAGGGCAATCACAAGAGAAGAGAGTTCCACTGGCCTCAGCCTGGCTAGGAGTGGACACGACTGGCCTAATTAAGATGCACATGTAAAAGTAAAACATCACGCATGGCTTTACTCTTATGAAAGTTCACCGTATTTCATGCATAGTGAATTGTAGTAAAGCATACTTAAGCATGGCAAGGCATAGGCAAGGTTGCCATTGTAAAGCCCAGGGAGGTATGGTAAACATGCTATAAAACATAGTAAAGAATATTAAATTGCACATCTACCATGGTAAACTTTAAAAGGCTACACAGGATTTCCAAGTAACTTCACAGACCTTGACACAAAAAACGCCAAAGACAAAAACAAAAGCCCTTGATAAGCCTACAGGTACAAAACTACAGGTACCATTATTATACTTTGAAACAATCTGTGGCGGGTGTTTGCCGCTCAAGAAAGCATCACTGAAGAACGTCTAATTTCTCCACAAAGGCCAAGGGCGATCCTGCCCCCACAAGCCCGGACTCTCCACCACAGCTGTGAGGTACAGCTGAGAAGCAGCTGTTCATTTTGAGGATTGGTGGAAAACAAAACATGACCGGCCACTTTAGTGATTTTTTTTTTTTTTTTTACTTAGCGTGTTATTCAAACAACGTAATTAACATTTTAAATAACTATATTAACACGCATTTCCCTCCTGTATTTGAAACTTGAATGCAACACGTGGGATGCCTCCCGCACTGTTATTCTCTGCTGAATAGCTGTACACGTGACGTAGCAACCGTCTGCACCAGCACTAAAACAAACTGCTCGATACAAAAAACAGTTATGTATAATAATAAAAATATATATACCTCTTAGGAAACTGGTGCCCACAAAATGAACGAATAGAAGAGCGTGAACAGGTCTATTTATTTATTTTTGTTTAGTATTTTTGCTATCATTCATTTTTTTAAAATTATTGTCCGGTTTAAAACGCGATTTGCAGCTGCATACCTCTATTTTGCAAAATGTTTGGATAGAGAGTAGGCCTACGCAGATTGAAAACGCAGCGGTGTGAATTTTTTTTTTTTTTTTTTTAATGTAAATCGAAATGAGATAATAATGTATTCAACTATAACCTGCATATTGATGTACTGGATGAGGTCTAATTGTGTAAAAAGACAGCTTACCATTGTTGTTTTGCATCTGAGCTACACGTTCCTTGCTTCTTGTACACGGTCAGCTGATACGCAGGAACTGCTGAGGTCACAGTACACGTCTTCTCACCAGTACAGGTTCCATGGTGACGTGTAACTCAACTTCTCAGAAAATCTGGCAAAACTGGAAAGTCAAGAATATAGAGGAGTTCCGCAAATCAGCCACACGGGGGCAGAAGGAGACCGTTAAAAAATATGTACCCTTTGTTCTAATCAGAAAATGAAGCACATTTGAAATCTGGAGTGCGGTAACGTACAGCAATCTTAGAAGATGTACCAGTAAAAGCATGGTAAAAGCATGGTGAAACACGGGTAGGCATGGTGAAGCCCAGAGAGGTGTGGTACATCATATTAAAAATAACATGGCAAGCCACAGTAACCTAGCACAAGCATGGGGTGAGGAAACCTCAAAAAATAATTCAAAAATACTGTGGTCAGTTTGTATAAAGGAAGCCACAGCCAAACATAATTAGAGCATTTTACAGTGCTCTATTGTCTCGGAATGAACTGCACCCTGACAGTGTAGGACTGTCACCATTTCCACGATGTGTTCAATCATCGCCCTCCTGTCAAACTGGAGTGTGACTGGTAATGCTGTGAAAACAAAAGACAAGCCTGGTTCCTTCATGTTCCCTCGAACTCTTGTCCCTGTTGTGAGGAGGTGGGGAGCTCTCTCTTCTGAGCTGGCCTAAGTTAGATAGATACAGGGCATTCTGCTGAGGCTGGGGTATTCCTCTAAGATAGACAGATACAGGGCATTCTGCTGAGGCTGGGGTATTCCTCTAAGATAGATAGATACAGGGCATTCTGCTGAGGCTGGGGTATTCCTCTAAGATAGATAGATACAGGGCATTCTGCTGAGGCTGGGGTATTCCTCTAAGATAGATAGATACAGGGCATTCTGCTGAGGCTGGGGTATTCCTCTAAGATAGACAGATACAGGGCATTCTGCTGAGGCTGGGGTATTCCTCTAAGATAGATAGATACAGGGCATTCTGCTGAGGCTGGGGTATTCCTCTAAGATAGATAGATACAGGGCATTCTGCTGAGGCTGGGGTATTCCTCTAAGATAGATAGTACAGGGCATTCTGCTGAGGCTGGGGTATTCCTCTAAGATAGATAGATACAGGGCATTCTGCTGAGGCTGGGGTATTCCTCTAAGATAGACAGATACAGGGCATTCTGCTGAGGCTGGGGTATTCCTCTAAGATAGATAGTACAGGGCATTCTGCTGAGGCTGGGGTATTCCTCTAAGATAGACAGATACAGGGCATTCTGCTGAGGCTGGGGTATTCCTCTAAGATAGATAGATACAGGGCATTCTGCTGAGGCTGGGGTATTCCTCTAAGATAGATAGATACAGGGCATTCTGCTGAGGCTGGGGTATTCCTCTAAGATAGATAGATACAGGGCATTCTGCTGAGGCTGGGGTATTGTAGGTTTATGGAAAGTTGGGGTATAAGATATTACAGGGCATTCTGCTGATTATTCCTCTATTATTATTATTAGGCTTATTATTATATTATTATTATTATTATTATTGTTGGTATATATTATTATTATTTATGGAAAGTTGGTAATTATTATTATTCTTGGTAGGAGACATCAAAGAATCCTAAAACTATTTCTTTTTAGGATTATTAATTAGTTTCTGGATAATCAAAGATCCTAATCAAAATCCTCTTGTATTCAAACCAACAGACAAATATGGCAGGTCTGGAAATCCGTCCACACATCTGGAAACAGGCAAACTTTTTTTTTTTTATAAAAAAAAAAGAAAAAGGAAATTTTAACCTCTTGTGAACAAACTATTAATGATTAATTAATAATATGATTTTATTATTTATTCATTGGGAGAGAAATCAATATATGTTCCTATACATGTAGCGAGTTAATAATAATTCTTGCTGTTTTTGTTTTAGCTCAGTTTTGTTTTGTTTTTTTGTAGCATGTCTCTCTGTGTTTGTCACATTACTGCTGAATGTCTCCCTCTCTGTTTCTCTCCTTCGGGAATCACATCATCCCAGCCCTCCTGAGACACTAATACAAGAGAGAAAGTGAGCGTATACATCCCTGCTCGTGGGAGGGGGGGGGGGGGGGGGGGGCTGTCCTCCACACTCCAGCGACAGTCAGAGGCATGCAAGCATAGGGCTGGGGAAGTTAGAGAGGGAGGCAGGGAAGGATCTGCTGTTGAGAGTGAGAGATAGAGAGAGAGAGAGAGAGAGAGAGAGAGAGAGTTAGGAGTCATCTAGTAGCAAGTGCAGGAGAACGGATTGAAACAAAAAAAGAAAAGAAAAGACCCCGGGAGCGCTTGATTTCTTTTTGTCGGGCCTCTTTCTTGAGGAGAGGTCTTCTGGATGGAGAAGGTCCAGGGAGAAGGCGAAATGGAAAGACGAGAAAGAGTGGATCAGCTCACAGAGGCAGAGAGAGTGATGATCCAGCACACCTGGAGCAAGGTGTACCGTCAGCGTGAGGATGTGGGAGTCTCCCGCGATCTCCTTCTCATCAGTCAGGGAATCTGGAATACAGTAAAACCCTTTCATTCAAACCACATGCAATATACAGATATCATATATATATATATATATATATATATATATATATATATATATATATATATATATATATAGACACACACACACACACACACACACACACATAGAACATAGACGCACACATGCATGCATGCATACAGAACATTCATTCATACAGTAACCTTTTGACATCTTTGAAGTTATTTTTCTGGGAGATGCATCACTCGTCCGGCTCTGTTTCTTGTGAAAGGGGGTCTCAAGCTGACAGATTACATGCACACTAGGGGTTCACTGTGGGATACAGTGTTTTCCCACGGTGTGGCTTGTCCATTCTGTCTGGCTGGGAGTATCTGCACCCAGATATGTGGTTAAGCATAGCCCCTTAAACAGTGAGCGTTTGCTGGGTTCTCTGTGATGTCTGATAGAGCATGTTAATCACGTTTGGAAAGTGTATTATTTACAGTGTGCTCTAGATATACACCGAGTCCTAAAACTGTTTAACGACTGGACTTTGGACTCTGTACATGTGCAGGCACCCAACACACACCATTTAAACTGCTCAATCTTACACTGTATTTGAGAAACTGTTCCTCTTTCTCTCTCTCTCTCTTTCTCACTCACTCTCTCTCACTCACTCTCTCTCTCTGTCTCTAGTTTCTGGGTCTTCATGACAGTTCTGCTCATTAGATCTGTTAGCGCTGTTATTTTGTGTGTTGAAATGGAATCTGTTCTAGAGAAAGATGGTTCACTTTGCAGATTGCACGCCAGGCAGCTTGGCTCTCTCAGCACCTGGAAGGGTTGGAAATGTCTTCAATCCCTCATAGCTTCCCTCCTTCCTCGGAGTAAGATTCAAACTTTAGAAAGATCCTCTCTACCCCTAAGATACCACTTAGTCCTGCTGTGCCTGTGCCATTGTACTGCTGGTTTCAACCCTTTACTGTCCAGGGTATCTTCCCACACCTGTTTAATGCCTATTTTCTCAATGTCAAATATATTGGGCACTGGGCTGCAAAAGGGTTAAAATACAGAGGGAGCACTGTGCATTCAGGTCTGTCGCTCCGGAATAAAACAAAACCCTAACCGGATCCCTGCCACCAGGATCTGGAGCTGAGAACCAGAACCGCACACAAGCATCAGCCTCCAGATCTGCAGCTCACTGCCACACTGGTCAAAGCCTTCACTTTGCAAGATAGCTGCCAAGAAAGCAAATGGAATCCGCTGCATGAGGATGCCCTCCTTCATGCAGCAGCAACTCAGATATACTGTACTGGGGTCCATTCAGTTGATCCAACAGAGCCCAATCAAAATGATGCAGCTGGTTAGATGAGTCGGGCCCTCTGTGTATAGAAGATTTTAATTTCTAAGTTTGTATGGAAAGGCATTTTTGTTTAAGTTTGTAAAATAGAACTATGTACTTCGCCAGGGACAGAGTTTGCACTGGCACCTGCTCGAAGCTGATTTGATGTTATGATCTGCCCTCATTCAGAGCAACTGGCTTGAATCTAGTATTATGTAACACTGAATGCATTGCAAAGTGTCCACATGTGTTATAGCGTTCCTTACAGAGAGATGCTCACACTCACAGCCTCCATGAGTTAAAGGTTCACAGGCAGCACGTGTTGCATTAATGGAGTATGCCGTGTGTTTCAGCTTACATGATCCTGTGAAAGCTTCTCTTTTGGTACAAGGCACATACGTGTGTCCCACAGGGAACACACTAATAGCACCAGGGCTTGCAAAGCTCAAACTGAAACTACAACCCATTAGCACCATGATGCTGCAGAGAGGACACCAGGAGTGTTGCCCTAGCATCTCCTGTACGTGATGAAAGACAGGCAGCTGCTGCATCCCAGAGCAGCCCTGGACTGTCAGGGGTTAAAGAAGAACCCAGAACTCACATTGAGGGATTCACATTGAAATGCTGCCGATGGAAATTTGATTTCTTTATAACTAATCCCAAGCTTGGATTGGATTTCAGCAGTCCCAGCGGTGCTGTGAAGAATACCAAGAATAAGCTAACTATGAAATACAATTGGAAATACACGAGGAAATCTGTGACTCCCTTTCCAAATTCAGAAGCCAAGAAACTGTGTCTCTAGTGCATTTCTGCTGCACCCAGGGCTTGCCAGTAGAGATCCTATGTTAGTGCAGTTTGCAGCGGGCAAAGTTGAGAGCCCCCCCGACCCCTTGTGTCTGCACTAATAGAGCTCCTTATTCAGAAGGCATCCCCGAGCGAGCCTGCTACACTCAGCCCTCAGCCCGCTACACAGCCCTCAGCCCCCTATACTCAGCCCGCTACACTCAGCCCTCAGCCCACTACACAGCCCTCAGCCCGCTACACTCAGCCCTCAGCCCGCTACACAGCCCTCAGCCCGCTACACAGCCCTCAGCCCGCTACACTCAGCCCTCAGCCCGCTACACTCAGCCCGCTACACTCAGCCCTCAGCCCCCTACACTCAGCCCGCTACACAGCCCTCAGCCCCCTACACTCAGCCCACTACACAGCCCTCAGCCCGCTACACTCAGCCCTCAGCCCACTACACTCAGCCCTCAGCCCGCTACACTCAGCCCGCTACACAGCCCTCAGCCCGCTACACTCAGCCCGCTACACTCAGCCCGCTACACAGCCCTCAGCCCGCTACACTCAGCCCGCTACACTCAGCCCGCTACACAGCCCTCAGCCCGCTACACTCAGCTACCTCAGCCCGCTACACAGCCCTCAGCCCGCTACACTCAGCCCGCTACACTCAGCCCGCTACACAGCCCTCAGCCCGCTACACTCAGCCCGCTACACTCAGCCCGCTACACAGCCCTCAGCCCGCTACACTCAGCCCGCTACACAGCCCTCAGCCCGCTACACTCAGCCCTCAGCCCGCTACACAGCCCTCAGCCCGCTACACTCAGCCCGCTACACAGCCCTCAGCCCGTTACACTCAGCCCGCTACACTCAGCCCGCTACACTCAGCCCGCCCTCAGCCCGCTACACAGCCCTCAGCCCGCTACACTCAGCCCGCTACACTCAGCCCGCTACACAGCCCTCAGCCCGCTACACAGCCCTCAGCCCGCTACACAGCCCTCAGCCCGCTACACTCAGCCCTCAGCCCGCTACACAGCCCTCAGCCCGCTACACTCAGCCCGCTACTCAGCCCGCTACACTCAGCCCTCAGCCCGCTACACTCAGCTACCTCAGCCCGCTACACAGCCCTCAGCCCACTACACTCAGCCCGCTACACTCAGCCCGCTACACAGCCCTCAGCCCGCTACACTCAGCCCGCTACACTCAGCCCGCTACACAGCCCTCAGCCCGCTACACTCAGCCCTCAGCCCGCTACACTCAGCCCGCTACACAGCCCTCAGCCCGCTACACTCAGCCCGCTACACTCAGCCCGCTACACAGCCCTCAGCCCGCTACACTCAGCCCTCAGCCCGCTACACTCAGCCCGCTACACAGCCCTCAGCCCGCTACACTCAGCCCGCTACACTCAGCCCGCTACACAGCCCTCAGCCACTTAGCCCGCACTCAGCCCGCTACACTCAGCCCGCTACACAGCCCTCAGCCCGCTACACTCAGCCCTCAGCCCGCTACCCTCAGCCCGCTACACTCAGCCTGCTACACAGCCCTCAGCCCGCTACACTCAGCCCGCTACACTCAGCCCGCTACACAGCCCTCAGCCCGCTACACTCAGCCCGCTACACTCAGCCCGCTACACAGCCCTCAGCCCGCTACACTCAGCCCGCTACACTCACTCAGCCCTCAGCCCTCAGCCCGCTACACTCAGCCCGCTACACAGCCCTCAGCCCGCTACACTCAGCCCTCAGCCCGCTACACTCAGCCCGCTACACTCAGCCCAGCCTACTACACTCAGCCCTCTACACAGCCCTCAGCCCACTACACAGCCCTCAGCCCGCTACACTCAGCCCACTACACAGCCCTCAGCCCACTACACTCAGCCCGCTACACTCAGCCCACTACACAGCCCTCAGCCCCCTACACTCAGCCCGCTACACTCAGCCCTCAGCCCGCTACACAGCCTGCTACACTCAGTCCTCAGTCCGCTACACATGTACTGTGGATTCAGCTTTACTGTTGACCATGTTTTCCAGTGCTTTACTGTCTCATACGCTTTCCTCAGTGGAAAGTGCCCCATGTCAGTGTGAATCTTCCAGCTTGATCCCCAGCCCGCCACTGTCTTTGTTCCTCTCCCTAGGTGGTCAGTCACAATGAGAAGTATTTGTTTTAAAAACGCTCAGCAGGGATCTGCTTGAGAACCACGAGCAGGGGAAAGCAGAGGAGCCGAACTTTCAGCAGGCGCCAGTGCAAACTCTGTCCCTGGTGAAGCACATAGTTCTGTGGCAGGAGATACTAACAATTACCAGATGCTTTGTAGACTAGACTGCAGTTTCTCTCCTTGGACTAAAAACAGGCACACCGCAGAGACTGGTAGAGGTTATTAAAAGAGTTTCAAATCCATGTCTTACATGTTATTAGCACTCAGCATGATCACCTGGGTCCTTTGCTAAAGATCTTTTAGCTGTTTTTTCCTTGCTTGCTTTTTCAATATTAATGATGACAAGCAAATTTCTTTAGAATTTATCTCCATAATTAAAGGGTTAAAACCTTGTGTCCTGGTCCCTGATCACTTCCTGTGCTGTAGGGCAGTGTTTCTAAGTCCCAGGAAGCAGTGCTCTGGGGTACACAGGCAGGTTAGGGCACCTCCAGTCATACAGTAACAGTGATTGTTCTGGCTTCCAGTTCCTTTGTAAGGTGTGGTGCTATCCTCCGTGCCCTTAAAACACAAAGCATTAGAAGCATGTGTCTGATTTCAAGAGGGATTATGGGGAGACAGAGAGTCCACCAGGTGGAAAACTCTCTCGGAAGAAGTTGTTGTTGTTCCCAGGTAGCTCTCTGAAGCCCAGCTGGGTATTGCTGATGGTATTAATTGGTGTTAGTATGAGTGCAGCCCAGCGCTTCTCTCAGCTGTTTCACTTGAAGCACCCGCCCCACATAGATAACCCGAGTTACGCCAAGTCACTCCTTCAGAGAGGAGGACCAGAGGAGCAGGGCAACGCTCACAGCAGAGAGGAGGACCAGAGGAGCAGGGCAACGCTCACAGCGGAGAGGAGGACCAGAGGAGGAGGGCAACGCTCACAGCGGAGAGGAGGACCAGAGGAGCAGGGCAACGCTCACAGCGGAGAGGAGGACCAGAGGAGGAGGGCAACGCTCACAGCGGAGAGGAGGACCAGAGGAGGAGGGCAACGCTCACAGCGGAGAGGAGGACCAGAGGAGCAGGGCAACACTCACAGCGGAGAGGAGGATCAGAGGAGGAGGGCAACGCTCACAGCGGAGAGGAGGACCAGAGGAGCAGGGCAACGCTCACAGCGGAGAGGAGGACCAGAGGAGCAGGGCAACGCTCACAGCGGAGAGGAGGACCAGAGGAGCAGGGCAACGCTCACAGCGGAGAGGAGGACCAGAGGAGCAGGGCAACGCTCACAGCGGAGAGGAGGACCAGAGGAGGAGGGCAACGCTCACAGCGGAGAGGAGGACCAGAGGAGCAGGGCAACGCTCACAGCGGAGAGGAGGACCAGAGGAGGAGGGCAACGCTCACAGCGGAGAGGAGGACCATAGGAGCAGGGCAACGCTCACAGCGGAGAGGAGGATCAGAGGAGGAGGGCAACGCTCACAGCGGAGAGGAGGACCAGAGGAGGAGGGCAACGCTCACAGCGGAGAGGAGGACCAGAGGAGCAGGGCAACGCTCACAGCGGAGAGGAGGACCAGAGGAGCAGGGCAACGCTCACAGCGGAGAGGAGGACCAGAGGAGCAGGGCAACGCTCACAGTGGAGAGGAGGACCAGAGGAGCAGGGCAACGCTCACAGTGGAGAGGAGGACCAGAGGAGCAGGGCAGAGATAATGCTCACAGCAGAGATCCATTCTTCCCATGGGCTCTTCATCATCCTCTTCTCACTTACAGCACGTTTGGTGTTTCTGAATAGTTTCAGGGTGCGTTAAAGACCTATTTCTTAAAGTTTATGAGTAAAAGTAAAAGCTTGTTATTATTCTCTTTATATTAACCTCTGAGCAACCTGGATACTGCCATCGTATTACAAGCTCCAGAGATGGGTTTTTTTTAATGGCACGCAGTTTGCAAGACACTGAGAGCGCGCTGGATTTCAGGAGGTTTGTTATTTTAAAACGCTCTGTGTTTAATGAACAGCAGCCAAACTTCTCATTTGGTGCCAGGGAAGCTCACACTAGAGAAAGAGTGGAAAGGGAAGCCAACGTGGAGTGTTCACAGAAACAGGAGAGTCACGGGAGAGATGGACCAGCCAACATGCTAATACACTGAAACCAAAACGAGAGCACAGAGTCTGCTCTGCTAATACACTGTGAAGAGAGCACAGAGTCTGCTCCGCTAATACACTGTGAAGAGAGCACAGAGTCTGCTCCGCTAATACACTGTGAAGAGAGCACAGAGTCTGCTCTGCTAATACACTGTGAAGAGAGCACAGAGTCTGCTCTGCTAATACACTGTGAAGAGAGCACAGAGTCTGCTCTGCTAATACACTGTGAAGAGAGCACAGAGTCTGCTCTGCTAATACACTGTACCCTAAACGAGAGCACAGAGTCTGCTCTGCTAATGCACTCTGCTCTAAGTGAAGAGAGCACAGAGTCTGCTCTGCTAATACACTGTGCTCTAAATGAAGAGAGCACAGAGTCTGCTCTGTTAATACACTGCTCTAAGAGAAGAGAGCACAGCACCAGCGTCTCATGAAAGAACATGCCCTGATTACCCTTCCCCTCGAACTGCCAGCGGCTCATCTGTAGGCTTGTACTGTTGCTGTAGTATTCCTGCAGTGCCCTGGTTCAGGGTGCTGTGTGCTTGCCCTGCAAGTTCTTTGTGGTCTTCCCGTAGTATCCCTGCAGTGCCGTGGTTCAGGGTGCTGTGTGCTTGCCCTGCAGGTTCTTTGTGAACTTCCAGTAGTATTCCTGCAGTGCCCTGGTTCATGGTGCTGTGTGCTTGCCCTGCAGGTTCTTTGTGAATTTCCAGTAGTATTCCTGCAGTGCCCTGGTTCATGGTGTTGTGTGCTTGCCCTGCAGGTTCTTTGTGATCTTCCAGTAGTATTCCTGCAGTGCCCTGGTTCATGGTGCTGTGTGCTTGCCCTGCAGGTTCTTTGTGATCTTCCAGTAGTATTCCTGCAGTGCCCTGGTTCATGGTGCTGTGTGCTTGCCCTGCAGGTTCTTTGTGAACTTCCCCTCAGCCAAGCAGTACTTCAGCCAGTTCGTGCACATGGAGGATCCTGAAGAGATGGAGCGCAGCGCGCAGCTGCGGAAACACGCCGGCCGCGTCATGAACGCCATCAACAGCGTGGTGGAGAACATCTCCGACCCCGACAAGGTCTCCTCCATCCTGGGGCTGGTGGGCAAGGCACACGCCCTCAAGCACAAGGTGGAGCCCATGTACTTTAAAGTAAGTATCAGATTAGAAAGGTCACCCTGTAAGAGCACCACAGAAAGCAGGACCAGAGGGCAGGACAGAGGGAAGGAGGCATTTCTTTACACATAGAGTGGGAGGGGGTGTTGAATGGGTTACCAAGGGTTACCTAGCTATGCTCGTGATAGTGAATTACTGAACTCCTTTAAGAAGTGATAGTTTTGGGATCAAGCAGCTGCTAGGTACCGATGGACCAAATCTCTTCTCGTAAAGCTTCTTGTTCTTCTGTTCCTAGGGGCCAGCCACAGGGAGGGATGTAGAGGCCACTGGCTGATTGTATTAGGTTGTCTGAGACTGACTGTTGGTAACTTCCTGGCAGCTTTCCACCAATCACACACAAAAACTGACTGTACAAGTTTCCATGAAGTCACCCAGCATGTGGCTGAACACAGTCTGGATAAACACACACTGACAAAAAAATCAGAGGCATTCAGAAATAAAGGGTTGTTTGCTACAGAATGAATGGTGTCTGTTAGATTAAACGACCTGGCAGGCTGTGAGAATGAATGCTGTTCAGCTGACCCGTCTGTGTCCTGCTCCAGATTCTCAGTGGGGTGCTGCTGGAGGTGCTGGGGGAGGATTACTCGGACTGCTTCACCCCGGACGTCCAGAGAGCCTGGACCAAGCTGATGGGCCTCATCTACTGGCACGTGACGGCCGCCTACATCGAGGAGGGCTGGGTGCAGCTGTCCAGCTCGGCAGTGTGAGGGACCTGGCCTCTGAGCCCCGGACGAGGCCAATGAGAGACTGGGAGCTATGGGAACCATGCCAGACCTTACTGGTGTGAGACTGTGGGAGTGGATGTCTTGCATTCCCTCCTTCCCCGGGAGTTTTAATCAAAACGTTAGCTTACTACATCATCGTCATCATCATCATTGTCTTCATAAGTGTAGAAGCATGGTTCATTTGGATGTGCTTTACATTGCAGATCTAGATTCACTCTTAACACTCCCACTATACTCCCACTATGTATAGTGGACACTGTCACCATCTCCCCATGTATCCTTCTGTGTTAAGAAACTATATTTCAGACTCACACTTTACTGTCATTTTTATAATTGCATTTAAAATATTTCCTGTTTGTGCAGGATAAAAACCCAATGGGATTCAATGTCTTGTTTACAGTGGTGTGTCCTGTGGCAGGTAAATCACAAAGCAAGCCATGTTCATTTATTTAAACGATAAACAAAACCCACTCACCCACACACACCGTGGTTTCATATTCACAGGGGAATAAAAATCTGGAAACTGCAGTTCTGAGTTTCTAACACAGAGCAGCTCGTGCCACTTATAGTATAGTCAGAGAAAACAGAGAGAAGAATGTACAGAACCACTGAAAATACAAACTGGTCCCATCACCCCCAGTCTAGCTTTCAATAGCCTTGCTAGCGGACCTGCCTTTCAGCACTAACAATAATGTGATGATCCCCACCAGCCATTCAGCACTGCCTCAATTCCAGCCTTCTCTCCCTGCACTGAATCCTGCTGTCCCTCTGTGTCTCTTCCTGCACTGAACCCTGCTGTCCCTCCGTGTCTCTCCCTGCACTGAACCCTGCTGTCCCTCCGTGTCCCTCCCTGCACTGAACCCAGCTGTCCCTCCGTGTCTCTCCCTGCACTAAACCCTGCTGTCCCTCAGAGTGATTTGTGTTTCTTTTTCAGTTTTACGGAGCAGTAAATAAAGTGTAAAAGGTTCAGGCACACACACTGTCAACACACACACTCCTCTGTCAGCCTGGAGCGATCGGGGACAAAACCGGGAACTCCGAGCCGGCAGTTATGGTTCTAAATCATTGCAGTGTGTGGGTTTGTTCGGGGTTCTAAATCATTGCAGTGTGTGGGTTTGTTCGGGGTTCTAAATCATTGCAGTGTGTGGGTTTGTTCGGGGTTCTAAATCATTGCAGTGTGTGGGTTTGTTCGGGGTTCTAAATCATTGCAGTGTGTGGGTTTGTTCAGGGTTCTAAATCATTGCACTGTGTGGGTTTGTTCAGGGTTCTAAATCATTGCAGTGTGTGGGTTTGTTCAGGGTTCTAAATCATTGCACTGTGGGTTAGTTTCTTTTTTTATTGCATGGACTCAGGGGGTGTTGGGTCTCTCATCTGCAAAGGAGGTTTCACACTCTCTGAAGGTGTCACTCAGTGCTGAGATACACCCCTGTATCACCATCCTGTTTCACAACTAACATATTAAGAAGAAGCAGCAAATAACACTTGTATTCCAAGATGGCAGTGTACTGTTAAATGCACAGAATAACTGTTTAGTGTCCTCGAGGATTGTGTGGACATCGCTTGTGCATGCTTACATTGTGGGGCAGATCTCTAGTGTCGCCCCCTAGAATCACTCTGAACAGTCTGCCACTGCTGCTCTGTTAGCTGGTGTGTCGCCTGTCAGGGTCTGTTGGTCACTGGTTCCAAAGACACAGTATGTAATTGCCAAGTGAATATCATACTCAATCAAAACTAATACAGGCTGCTGGAGCGATGGTATCACTACAACACCTTATTTAACGATGATTCACAAATTCGCTTCATCCAGAGCTAGTCTGTGTTAAACTCCCTCACACAAGTTCACTGGGGTGATCTAGCTGTTTCCCCCCATGCTTTTCTCATGGTTATACAATGCATTTACCATGGTTTGCCAGGTTTTATTATGCTTTACTATACCTCTCTGTGCTTTACAATGCTTCTCTGTGCTTTACAATGCTTCTCTGTGCTTTACAATTCTTCCCTGTGCTTTACTATACCTCTCTGTGTTTTACAATGCTTCTCTGTGCTTTACAATGCTTCTCTGTGCTTTACAATGCTTGCCCTGTGCTTTACAATGCTTCTCTGTGCTTTACAATTCTTCCCTGTGCTTTACTATACCTCTCTGTGTTTTACAATGCTTCTCTGTGCTTTACAATGCTTGTCCTGTGCTTTACCATACCTCTCTGCGCTTTACAATGTTTCTCTGTGCTTTACAATGCTTTCACTGTGCTGTATTACACTTTGCTGTGCTTTTACCATGACAATGTCTTATAATGGTGAGGCATGCATTATGCTGTACTGCATCAGGCTCCTTCACTGATTCACTGGCGTTTTCATCAGCAGACTTCACAGATGTACATTTACTTCAAACAGCATTATAACTTGTTCATTTTGATACATGCAGAAGTATTATTGAGTCCTGTCTGGTGTAGAGTTTGAACTTGCTATTTTTCTATATATGATAATGTTGTATACATTTGACCATTTATTTGGGAGATCTAGTTTGTAATGCTTCAGCATGTTTGCACAGTTTGACATTGACTTGTACTACTTTCAAAAAACAACTGAATAAATAAAGATGTTGATATATGAGTTAACCCAGCACTGTGCAGAGATCTGAGGCCGACTCTTCTGTGTGTTAATTGAGATGGGGAGCTCCACTGCTCAGGACAACACAGCTATCTCACAGGCAGCTCTGGTTCGATGTGCTTGACCGCGTGACCTTGGCTGATAAGCTGGAGAGGTAAGCTGGTCTCTTGTTACGCATCAATTCAGTGCTTATACTCAAGCTGTAGTAAAACAATCTCCAGCTGTGTTTTTTGGTTTCTTCTTGCATTGTAAAACACTCAGGAGTAGACAGACCCCTCTAGAGCAGTAATGATGTGCTTGTATTCACACAGTGCACCCGCTTGAATTCATGCAAGCGTTTATTTTCACAAAGCGCTGAAAAGAAATGAGACAAAGTGACAGATTTATCAAAGGTCTTGGCACCAAAATACAATTTGCACACTTTAGTTTTTTTTGGTGAAAATCAAATCAAATAAACCATTAATGCTGCTTATTAGAAAACAACAGCCTTGCAGCACCCTGCTCTTTTGAGTTGTTAACACAGGACTGGTCCTTCCTGGCTTTGCATCATTTCAGTTTTTGGTGTAAAGTCCTTCTTAATTCTACAGCAATGTTTCTTCTTGCTGTGCATTATCACTGTAACCACAGAAATGGTAGAGAATGAAGAGTTGGAACGGCAGTGGGACAGCAGTCACTTCAGGAATGCCCATCGCTTTGTTAATTGGGCATGGAGTCCAGAGCTGAGTGCAGGATGCTCCAGTGGAATGCTAGCTAACCCCAAAGAGAATCTCACTAATGCGGGGCTTTGGCAGGGCAGGGCAGGGCTGGCTCAGTCTGGGTGGGATTTTAAGCAAGCCTGAGGGTGCCAGCGGTTCGAGAATGCAAAGTATGAGCAGAGACGGAGCTGCTGTCTGCACACTTTGTTCTGTATTCTGCTTCAGATGAGCTGCATTGTCCTTGCTCTCCTTCCACTAATGAGAAATACCTTTAGACTGCACTGCATTATGACAACATTATATATCTCGGTTTGTATGAAGCCTCACAGCTCTATCTGATCCTGGCGGTGAAATGTTGAGAGATTCACATTTCTATGAGCACCCAGAGCAGCCCATGGTGCACAGTGGAGACAAGGTGGGCAATGACAAGCAAGGCAGGACTCTCCATCATCACAGACCAGTACCGTGCCCGACTGATTCATGAGTGGGTTTGAACCAAGCTAAGATACATGGCCACAAGTAAGAATGAGTTTGGTAGCCCTCAGAAAACACTTGACTACCTCATAAAACCTACGCAGTTCAGAGAAATGGGCTCCGTTACAGAAAGGACTGGAAAGCCAGGAGGTGGTCCCTCTAGGGCAGCATGGTCCAGCTCACGCTGCTATCACTGCCTGGCTGCCCTGCTCTGTGGATTCACATGGCCAGTCCCTGAGGCCTCTGTCAATTCACATGGCCAGTCCCTGAGGCCTCTGTGAATTCACATGGCCAGTCCCTGAGGCCTCTTGCATTGTTCTCCTGCGGAGCGCACAGGCCTACTGTTCTTCTGTATGCGTCAGGTGGCTCCTCTTCATGGGCTGCAGCGCAGAGCAGAAACAGATGGTTCCTCTGGGGCTGTGCCTGCAGGGAGCTGTCCCGTTATTTACCTTCCATTTGAGTGGGTCCACAGGACAACTGGGAGGCTGACAGACAGGCAGGCAGGCAGGCACAGCCAAGGGCTTTGCAAACTTAGGGAGCTGACTTTTTAAAGTCAATTCAAAACCCACTATGAGATACAACTGTATCTGTGTTTGAATTGCTTTGATTTCATAAATTATTCTGCTTACATTCCATTGCTTTTTCCCTTGGGGGTTGGCTTGGGGGTTGTGGTGGGGGGGTGGGCGGGGTTGTATTTTTCTATTTCTATTGGACCATTGGCATCTCTTTTTGAAGATGACTCTTAAATTGCTTTGCTGCCAAAAGAGCTGACTTGTTGGATGGATTTGTGACCTTTCTGTGCCAGATAACTGCTGTCAGTCATCCTACAGATGTGCAGCACACTATGTGCAGTGCCCTCACACTGCCGCATGGGTGAGAGGCAGAGAGGGAGAGGGACAGAGGCAGACAGAAGGGTTAGTGAAAGAGAATTGAAACACAGGTAATGAGTTCATTAATGGCTAAAGACATTAAAACAGGCACACACCGTATGTTTAGTCTGGAAGTATACTAACTGGAAGCGAAGGGTTCCATCTAAATGTTCCAGCAGTCAACTGCAATGCCAACAAAGTTGTACGCTTGTCATTAGCTTGTAGTAGCACTAGAGAATTAATAGAAAGTGCCCACACAACACATTGTGACTTACCCTCCCTGCCTGCCCTAATTACATTGCATTCTTAGCGTTGTCTAATCCGCAGGTTAATCAAGCAGCAGGAGGGGTAGGGAAGGGCCAGGAATAATCCTCTGGCGCTCACTGTTTTCTCTTCTCTTGACGGGGTCGGTTAGCTGCAGGCGATGGGGTGTGAGTGCTGACCGGCAGCCCTGCTCCTCCAGGTAAATGGGGAGGGATCATGTGCACCACTATCATGGTCCTCAGTACGCTCGCCATATTCCTGCATCGAAGGTTCTTCAACAAAGTCAAGCCGTGAGTAGCTTCTCTGTTTCTTGTAGTTGAGGCGCGGTCTGTCTGTCAGCCAGCTGCTTGCATTGAATGGTTTAATACCAGAACTGGGAAGTGCAGGGCTTTGTATCCCTGCTGTGAACTGCTGTGCTTAGTAACCACATTCCCACACAGTTAATGTGCTGTCTGCTGCCTTATGTTTTATATTGTATGTGCCATAAAACACATTTCAGATGTGTGAAAAAAATACAGCCAAGCCATGGATTGCAAAGTGCTTGCAGGCAGATTTTGAAGATACCAACAGGGGCTCTTCGCAAAAAAACACCTTATTAAAGTGACTTTATTCATAAATGAACATGTGAATATTACTTTGAGTGTCAGTAACATTTTATTCTTTCCCATCTCTCTGAGATCTCTGTGGAGAACGTTAGGAGCAGGGGTAATTTTGGGATAACCCTAATTCACAATTAAATCCTAAACAGCTACTTCATCTTTTCCAATCAAACCACCACTTAAAGCTTCACCAATTCAATGCCAGACCTGGTCGTTCCTGTTCTTCACGGTGGTTGAAGGCTGGGTTAATCTCAGTGCTTTCTATTCAGAGTTCAAGAACCAATGTAGCTCTGAAGGACCTATGGAGAGGTTATACCAACAGAGACAAACGGTACAGCTCCTGCTAATGTGATGTGACACTGCATGCTTCTGCCTTCCAGGCACCCTGAGGAATTCGATGAGAAAGAGGCCACAGTGCGCGGTGAGGGCAGGTAACTCTCCCACGCTCACCAGTGGAGGCTGCCACTCTCAGGTACTGGGAACGCTGGTTCGCCTGCCAGGGGGGGGTGTGTGTGTGTGTGTGTGTGGGGGGTGGGGGGGGGGGGTGGGGCGATGCTACCCCCACCCTCCCCCCCTTGTATTCCGATATTTTTAAAACAGAAAATGAAATTTCAGTATCCAATGTTCTGTGTGTTGGATGCCACACAGCAATTATCACCAATGCTAGTGTGATAACAAGCACAATCAGAGAAGTGGCTTCACTGAACAAGCGCATATCAGCCATCATCAATCCCTTATTGATTTATATAGCACCCGAAGCACTTCACGGAAAATAGAAAGGAAATGACAGTAAATATAATGCTAAACAATAAACAAATAAACAATACCGAACCCAGTATTTGTGTCGGCTTTAACATGGCTACCTTGCAAAACTACTTTTATACACAAATCCTGGGTAAACAGACAGGTCTTGATGCTTTAGATGAAGGGCTGTGTCTTTCTTTGCAGCTTGTATTTGCTTTTGGATCGGGCTCACTGCTTCTTTTTGTGTTTCGATGCTGCCAAGCCCATTAAAAAATAAAAAAGGAAGAATCCATTTGAGGATGTTTCTGATTTTTAATTTTTTTTTTCCTCTTCTGAGCTCCACTTTGGTGTTGATATTGACACGTACTGCCTGCCCCTGTTTCGAGCTTGCTCTGGTTTTACTGAAACATCTCTGCACTTATATAGTTCCTTGGCAACCAAAGTCCAAAATACTCATAGCGATGCTGATTGGCCTTTATCAGTCTCTTGACCTTTGACCACTCAGTTAAGAGTTTACTTTAGAATTTGGGCTGGGTGTGGCCTGTGTCGTGTGGGGTGCAAGCATGCGCTCTTCACATGACAAGAGAAACTCTGCTCTTCTCTGTTGGTGCACTTTTTTTTTTTTTTTGCAGTATTTAAAATTCCCCAAACTTAAAATATGGCCAAATTTCAACTCTTTGCAACCCACACGAAAGGGGTCCGTCTGTGATTGTTGTGATGAAAGACGACAGTGCTCTGTGAAAGTGAAGGAGGAGGGCAATGAGAGGACGACCACCCCAGACTGTCTCTATGCATGTGCTTGTATTAAAGTGCATATGCATTCTATAAAGCAGTGCCCAGGCTCAGCTCTTGCTTGCTTTGTTTTTCCAGGATATCAGAAGGCTAATACTTCTCAGCAGCAAAGACGGATTCTCCACGCCTGCTTTAGGAATTGCAAGCAGGTAATTCAATGCAATCTATTTTGTATGCAATCCTGTTTTTATCATTGCTGGTCTGGGCTCCCTGTTCTGTGGCCTGACCTCACAGAGGATGCTTCTGCTGGGGCAGCTGCAGTAACAGACCTGGGAGTGACCCCCCCCCTCCCCCGCTCCCCGTAATCTTATCATCAGAGCCGGCGCCGTGCTTCCGTTCTTGTTAGGGTGAAGGGTTCCAGGGCTGTGAGACGGACAGGAGATTCTTCAAGCTCCTGTTATTACTGGGAGACTCAGCGGTCTCCAGTGCTGTACCTAAATAATGGCATCCATGCTAGCATGCAATCTCAGAGACAGACTGCTATGCTTATATATTCTGAGGCTCTGATTCAATATCTATACAACAGTGAGGCTCCAGCGACCCGATTCAATATCTATACAGCAGTGAGGCTCCAGCGACCCGATTCAATATCTATACAGCAGTGAGGCTCCAGCGACCCGATTCAATATCTATACAGCAGTGAGGCTCCAGCGACCCGATTCAATATCTATACAGCAGTGAGGCTCCAGCGACCCGATTCAATATCTATACAGCAGTGAGGCTCCAGCGACCCGATTCAATATCTATACAACAGTGAGGCTCCAGCGACCCGATTCAATATCTATACAACAGTGAGGCTCCAGCGACCCGATTCAATATCTATACAACAGTGAGGCTCCAGCGACCTGATTCAATATCTATACAGCAGTGAGGCTCCAGCGACCCGATTCAATATCTATACAGCAGTGAGGCTCCAGCGACCCAATTCAGTATCTAAGATAATATTACGAAATTGTCAATGGTTCAAAAGCGAAAGAATAAAACAGTGCAAGAAATGGTACCGAATCGTCTTCGGCACGCACTTGAATTGTTCTTGTTTGAATGGTTGGTTGCGTTTGTTTTTTCTTTCTATGACAAACGCAGTCCCAGGGAGTTTAATAATGCAGAGCTCTCATCTGCCCTGTTTTGTTTTGCAGATGCAGGTTCTAGAAGCGCAGCGCACCCTCCTAACTATGGCTAGAAAGACGGTAAGTGGAGATTTGATCTATTCCGCTATTATGTTCAACTGGTAGACTCGCCGTAGGCCTGTCTGCATAGCAACTGATTACAGTGCTGCTCCATTCATCTGACTTGCAAATAATAAAACTGAAATATTGAAAGCAGTATATTAGTGGGGGCTGATTATAAAGTGAAGTAGTGCACATGTACTATTGAATAAACAGGAATAAGGAGGTTCTCTGTATGAACTCAGTCCCTGACCTCAGACCACTCAGCAGTACAGAACCCATTGGTACAGCGCTATCCAAACACACTCACAGCCACACGCATGTGCCTTCACCAGGTGGAGTTTAGTCCTTTCATCAGCGCGGATAATAACCAGCTGTTACGAGTGCTGGCCTGTTTCTGGTAACAGTTATACATTAATAAAAATAAAGAATAGGTTTTTAAGCTTAACCGTGTTTTTTTGTTGTTGTTTTTGTTCCAATATTATAATTGAGCTCTGTGTGAGCCAGTAAGCCCTTCTCATCAGTAGCGACCCCTTAGCTATAAAGCAGTTATCTCCGAATGATCCAATCCCTTTGTTTTCCAGTGAATTTATCCTCATCCCAGCTCTGGAGCTGGCCTGGGCAGCCTCTCCCGACAGCTCAACGCAAGGCTGCTTCTGCAGAACTCCCCGACGTCAAAACCACCGCCCTGAATAAGCCTGCAATGACCGCTGTACAGCCAAGGAGCAAGCCTGCGCTGGGAGGTCACTGGGAGGACTTGCCACCACGTGGCATGGTCTAATAACACTGGGAGATAATAAGGAGCGCCTCTGCTCCTCACAACCTAAGACTGACATTTCTTCAGGAGGTTCTAGGTGCACAATGTAGCTCCCGGGATGCATTCAATGCAGCTTTGCTTTAATAAATAGTTGTCTTTGTCCCGCTTCTCTTTCAAATATGTGAAGGTTTGTTGTCCACCCCAGTGAACGCCTCATCACTGGCTTTACAGCAATACATCACAAGGCTGATCGAAGACTGAAATCACAGGACAGGGAGCCGTGGTAATGCAGAGAGTCAATGACAAGATTAGAATAAGGGAGAAAGTGTAATTACCGAGCAAGCAGTTGTGTGCTGTTTTGCAGTCGAGGTTCGAAAGAAAGTCAGGTGGGATATGACGTCAGAGACGGTAATGATCTCTTAATGGAGGGTTGATTAATATAGAGCGGGAATGCAGTTTCTTAACCTTCTCTCAACTCTCAGCCTTGCTATACAGCACAGAGAGGAGGAGGGTATAATAGTCCATGAGGAGGCTCTTCAGCAAATGCATCCATCTGTGAGACTGAAGAGCTTTTAAATGTAACATAAAAAGCACACAAGTTTAATACAGCAGGAGAGCTTTCCCTAATACACACCGGACCTTGAGATAGTAGCTGAACGATTTCCAGCAAAGCAAACACTGCAGGCTAATGGTATGGGAGAAAGCTCATGGTCTTTTCCCGAGAGGCTGACCATGGGTTCAGGACTCCTAATTTAACGTCATGTCCTCATGACTCTCTCTCTCTCTCTCTCTCTCTCTCTCTCTCTCTCTCTCTCTCTCTCTGTCTCTCTCTCTTTCTCTCTCTCTCTCCTCTCTGTCTCTCTCTCTCTCTCTGTCTCTCTCTCGCTCTCTCTCTCTCGCTCTCTCTCTCTCTCTCTCTCTCTCTCTCTCGCTACTTCTTGCTTTCGATATTCCTCTGGCACACACAGAAAAAAAAAAGTCTTATCAATGTTTGAGCATTTTTAAAGTAATATAATAATCTAAGAGCTAAGAAAGGGGAGAAGCGTAGACAGTGTGTCATTATCTCTCAGGTTCTTTTATGAAGGAGAAAGAAAGACAAAAAAAATCTCAAAGGCTGTTCCTTCAAGCCAGCAAGGATTACTCGTTGAATTATTTAGCTTCTCCATTAATCTGAAAGGTGATGAGATAACGAGTCTCGCTGACCCTGCAGCTTCTTTATATGATCCGCGAGGTCACTGCAAATGCCAAGGATAATTAGCGCCTGCATGAAGATGGAGTCAAGCACTCCCCGGAATGAGACTCACCCAGGATACCCGTCTAACGCAACATTACAGGGTCCTGCCCAGTCCCTGCTGTGCAGCCAAACACACTGCAAGCACACTAAATAATCTACACTTTAATCAAACTGGGGGCTTCTTGGAGATTAAAAATTAAAATAATGTGTGAGACTGGACAAAGAATGCAATAATTCAGTTGCTTTGTATTCTTTGACAAATTCAGTCTCCAGCACGTTTTCAGTAATTAATCAGTTCACACACACATCAGAGGCATTGCAGGTGTGCTGCTAGATCAGTGTGTCTTCCTCCTCGAATCCTCTGTGCTCATATTTATATACACAAGGAGACATACTAGCACGGAGAAGACAGGGTAAAGGAACACACAGACAGAGTTGCACATCTGGTCAAAGTGATCTCCTGCTGACCAGCCCGCATCTCCAGCCTGGATGGTTACTTGCATGGGGATGGGACCTGGGTTCAAACTATAAGAGGCGAGCGCATGCATAGAAGGGACCAACATGCAAAAAGAGCCAGCAGCCTTTATTTCTTGTTTGTTTATTTTTGTATGTATGTGAAACCTGAGGATACAAATTAATAAACACAGCAGTTCAATCACATCTCGTCATACAAGCAAAGCACATCTAGAACAGAAGTCATTGCTACTCAACAGCAAAAGCAAATCTAATGTAATCCCTAGAGCATGCAGAACCCCTCCTCCCTGTTTGAAGTCATCCCCCCCCCCATCCCTCCCCCACACTTTTTCCTTGGGTGCAAATATCAGTTGAACAAACGCCTGTCGTGGGTGGTTACGCAACCCCCACCCCCCGGATCCATGGTTAACTTGGATCAATTAATCTGGCAGCCTTGTCTTCAGCATGTTGGTTTATTGTATTAACTCACTGAAATATCAGCACTGGGCAGGAAATGTGCATCAGGATTAAAACTAATCACAGCTGTCAGGTTCAATTGCACCTACTGCTTATCTGAGAATAAGCAGCCATGGATATTCACTGAAGAGAGGTGAGCGAGAGAAATCTCTGCTGCAAAAAAAGAGAGACTCCAGCCACGGCACTATTAATAAGCAATATGCACAACTGACTACCTGTTACTAACCCTACCCCTACCCCTACCTCCTACCCTACCCCTACACTACCTCCTACCCTACCCCTAACCTACCCCTACCCCTACCTCCTACCCTACCCCTACACTACCCCTACCCTACCCCTAACCCTACCCCTACCCCTACCCTTACCCCTACCCTACCCCTACACTACCTCCTACCCTACCCCTAACCTAACCCTACCCCTACCCCTACCTCCTACCCTATCCCTACACTACCTCCTACCCTACCCCTAACCTACCCCTACCCCTACCCCTACCTCCTACCCTACCCCTACACTACCTCCTACCCTACCCCTACCCCTACCCCTACCCCTACCCCTACCCCTACCCTACCTCCTACCCTACCCCTAACCTACCCCTACCTCCTACCCTACCCCTACCCTACCTCCTACCCTACCCCTAACCTACCCCTACCCCTACCTCCTACCCTGCCCCTACACTACCTCTTACCCTACCCCTAACCTAACCCTACCCCTACCCCTACCTCCTACCCTACCTCCTACCCTACCCCTAACCTACCCCTACCCCTACCCCTACCTCCTACCCCTCCCTACACTACCTCCTACCCTACCACTAACCTACCCCTACCCCTACCTCCTACCCTGCCCCTACACTACCTCCTACCCTACCCCTAAGCTAAACCTACCTCCTACCCTATCCCTACACTACCTCCTACCCTACCACTAACCTACCCCGACCTCCTACCATATCCCTACACTACCTCCTACCCTACCCCTAACCTACCCCTACCTCCTACCATATCCCTACACTACCTACCCTACCCTAACCTACCCCTACCCCTACCCCTACCTCCTACCCTACCCCTACACTACCTCCTACCCTACCCCTAACCTACCTCCTACCCTATCCCTACACTACCTCCTACCCTACCCCTAACCTACCTCCTACACCTACCTCCTACCCTATCCCTACACTACCTCCTACCCTACCCCTAACCTACCCCTACCCCTACCCCCTACCCTACTACCCTAACCCTAACCCTACCCCTACCCCTACCTCCTACCCTACCCCTACACTACCTCCTACCCTACCCCTAACCTACCCCTACCCCTACCCCTACCTCCTACCCTACCCCTACCCCTACCCCTACCCCTACCTCCTACCCTGCCCCTACACTACCTCTTACCCTACCCCTAACCTACCCCTACCTCCTACCCTATCCCTACACTACCTCCTACCCTACCCCTAACCTACCCCTACCCCTACCTCCTACCCTACCCCTACACTACCTCCTACCCTACCCCTAACCTACCCCTACCCCTACCCCTACCTCCTACCCTAACCCTACACTACCTCCTACCCTACCCCTAACCTACCCCTACCCCTACCCCTACCTCCTACCCTACCCCTACCCTACCTCCTACCCTACCCCTAACCTACCACTACCCCTACCCCTACCTCTTACCCTACCCCTAACCTACCCCTATCCCTACACTACCTCCTACCCTACCCCTAACCTACCCCTATCCCTACCACCTACCCCTACCTCTTACCCTACCCCTAACCTACCCCTACCCCTTCCCCTACCTCCTATCCTATCCCTACACTACCTCCTACTCTACCCCTAACCTACCCTTACCCCTACTCCTACCTCTTACCATACCCCTACCCTACCTCCAAAACTACCCCTACACTATCCCTATGCCTACCCCTGCCTGACCCCTACCTCCTACCCTAACCCTATCCTCCTACCCTACCCCTACCCTACCCCTACCCCTACCACTACCTCCTACCCTACCCTTACATCCTACCCATACTACTACTACCCATACACTACCCCTACCCTACCCCTACCTCTACTTCCTACCCCTACCCTACTTCCTACCCCTACACCTACCCCTTACCTTACCCCTACCCTACCTCTACCTCCTACCCTACACTACCCTTACCACTACCTGCTAACCTTACAACTACCCCTACCTCCTACCTTACCCCTACCCCTACCTTACCCCTACCCTACCCTACCCCTACCCCTACCCCTACCTCTGCACTCAGATGTATAAGCACCATTTTGCAGGATTTTGTGTTGTACTGTGTTAGTTTTCTTCTTATCCCACTCAGGAAATTTGACTTTTCACGTTGCACTTGTTTCACACCCTTAGTGTTGGTGTATACTGGCTTTTCTCTGTATTACACTGCTTTAGACACCCTCAATGCACAAGCCTGCTGTATGAACACAATTAATCATTTCACCCCTGTACAGGGCTCTCAGAACACACGACCTATACGCCTCGCTGCAGCTTCAGCTCTCGGCAGGCTAGGGTCCTTTTTTGTTCTGCTGGCCTGGCTTCTGCTGGTAAAAACAATATGGGAATAGGGCCCACTGGAGATCCCAGGCTCCGAGGCCCCTAGTCCGTGGAGAGCAGGCAGGAACATGGCTAGGAGCCGGGGGATTAGGAGGAGAGGGACCCAGCAGGCCTGCGGGAGCCACAGGGAGACTCACTACCTTCTTCAAGTCTTTCATCTTCCTCAGTTTGGCCTTTGACAGGCGCTTGTTTTCCAAGAGCTCATGTTAGATTTATCCATGGATTAAATGAATTGCACGCTGATGGGTTCCGTGGACGAACACACAACTCTTTCATTAGCTCGGCCTAAACAGGAGAGCCAGAAGTGTGCTGAGGAGAGGGATGTGATAAAGAGGACTTCTCTCTCTCGCTCCTATGTGATTGGGGTCTGAGTGCTTGAGTGCTTGTCTCTCTCTCTCTCTCTCTCTCTCGTGTGATTGGGATCTGAGTGCTTGAGTGCTTCTCTCTCTCTCTCTCTCTCTCTCTCTCTCTCTCTCTCTCTCTCTCTCTCTCTCTCTCTCTCTCTCTCTCTCTCTCTCTCTCTCTCTCTCTCCCCAGCCCATGCAGTCTTGTTTGAAGAGCTCTGAACTCAGTGAAGGGGGTGGCTGCTGAGGGGAAGCCCTGATCATCTATTGGACACTTCACACACTCTGAGTGAGCGGCTCTCCCAGGCCTCTCTCTCTACCCCGTAGGCCACGCTGTGGCCTGAGGCACTAGCCGTGGGAGTAAGAGATAGATGGGTCGACATTGGTATGTTAGTGGAAATACCCCAACACTAGTCAGCTAAGTCGAGTCGCGGGCTCTACTGTGTTTTGACTGCCCGTAGAGCCAAAGTTGGCTCCCAGGTCTACTGCTCCTCTACCTAGATCTTTACGTCTCAGCCGTGTTTCGTTCGTGCCGTTCTGGTACCTTTAGGTTTGGTCGGTCTCGGTCTGTCTGATATATATATATATATATCTATATATATATATATATATATAATATTATATATATATATATAGACGCTCATTCGGGTATATCTGGGTTACGAGGTCCCCATATAGACCCAATGCTCCAGAAACATTACCTTGCCAGGGACCACGGTCCAGAGCTACTGATGATTCAGACCTGCAGTCTAAACTGTAAAAATACAACCCTTTAAAAAAAAAAAATGTAAAGTTCAAATGAGAATATCCATGCAAATGCTGTAGAGGCAGCACTGCTGTGCGACATCAACAGCATGCATTTCCTTTCACTGAGAAATAACTGGGGCCCTGGCCAAGTATTTCTCAATACCCCCCTCCCCCCCGACCACTCCGCCTTGTCTCTCCACACCATCCTGTCCCGTGATTTTCAAACTCAGAGGGCCCTCTGGTGGTGGAATGAAAAGAGTGCAAAGAGCACAAACAAGGTGTGTGTAAAGAGCAGATAGCGTGATGTCTGGGGTATGAGTTAAACCCTGCGATGTTTTTTTACACATATAAACACATCTTATTGCACATATTAGAAATGTAAACCAAAATGCTATGCAACATGTATTTAGTAAAAAAAAATATCAGAAATTCTGATAGAGGCAAAATAATAACAATATAGTGTTACCGAAGGACCAATGTGTGCGCCCACAAAGGCCCCGACGCGCTCAGGTGAGTTCACCTTTCTGCAGTGTGCTGGAATGGGAGGGGCCAGCTGGCTGCGCGCTGAGGTGTAAGAAGCACCAGGGTGGAGTGACGGGGAGTTTGGAACGGAACCCTGTCGGTTTGTGTGCAAGGAGGTGGTAAGATGTTACAGCACTTCAATCTGAATGTAAGCAATGCAACCACCCTCTCCTTCTGCCCGTCTTAGACCTGTGGGGCTGCTTTAGCAAACCTGCTTTATCAGACACGACTCGTTCCCTTGGGGGGTGTACCAAGTCCTCCCCACACTAACGTCAGGTATACAAGCCCCTCCCGTTATGGTGAAAAAATATACGTCAAGTCACAGAAAGGAAGTGAAAAGGACTATTACTTTTTTTTTTTTTTCATTCACTGTATTATATAAAACTAACTTTACGCAAGGAAACTGTTTCTGGTTCGTCACGAGTTGGAGAGTTTGGAATCTCCGCTGCCGGTGAGTCCTACTCGTCTTTACAATCATTCATTTAATTGGTTTAAAACACTAGATTTGCCGCTGCACACACACGCACACATATGTGCAATGGTATAGCTTGCAATACTGACCGTTCTTTTCACAGCAGGATGAGGTGTCTTTGTGTGTGGATCTATACAGTAAAACAAAGCGGCTCCGGGCGGGTAACCGCTCCAGTGGCTCTGGGGCTGGCCGATCTCATTTAGGAGTGGACCAATTGTTCACGGTACGCAGATGTATGACGAGAAGTCTTCTGCCTTGAGAAGGACGTTGTAACACCAAGCAATGTTCCTTAGCTGGTTCTGAAATATTAGAAAGAAAAAAAAAACGCTTAAACAAAGATTATTGGTACAGCTGTGTAAACTTTTAAAATACAACCAGTAAAGTAGCACGCAAAGTAAATCGAGATTGCCTGTCCAACTTTTTCTTAATGCATTGTAGTTGTGCAAGAATGCAGTTTATTTATTTGTGAAGCGGAAAAGCGTGTGGAAGGAAGCACGCTGACAGACAGACGGCTCTCCCTGAGCTGCAGCTGTGCTGCTGGACCGTTTCTGAACGGTTATTTTTACCAGCGAAACTCCCCACAGAGGTGCATTTCCACTGTTCTCTGGGCAAGGTACTCAACGTGTGTCAGACCTAGACAAGTGAACAGTGAATGCGACGTGCTTGTGGTCGCGTTTTTGTACTTCTCGGTTTGCAGAGGGTGGTAAACCTTGCGCAAGCAATGCTTCGCTTCATTGTGGTGTTACCCCACCGTGTGTCACTTATTAGGTTCCTGTCACACTTCTTTATAAACTGATGGGATCTGTCCTTCGCGATGCTGATTTCACTTTGCTGATTAACACTGTGAGGTGGTGCAATCTGAGCATTTCCTCAGAATTGTGTTTCTTTGGCACAGCAGTACATGCCACCTCCATGACCTGGCTTCTCCTGCATTCTGTGTATTTCACGTTTTGTAGAATGGCAAGTAGGCGCCAGGGTGGAGAGATCTCTTTCTGTCAGAATGAGCTCACATTCATCTCTGCAAGGGCTCCCTGTGGAACACGTGATTAATAGTAACATTATTCCCTTTATTATAGCATGCACCTGTCTCTCTGTAATATCAAAGCCATGCTCTTAGCTTTGCTTTCACTGTATCTGGTTATTTACTTACTTTTTTCCAGCTCTTTGCAATTTAGGACTGTTATACAAATACTCATCCAACATAGAGCAATCCCACTCTGCACAGTGTTATATCAAGGCTTGATTCCCGCTCTGCACAGTGTTATATCAAGGCTTGATTCCCGCTCTGCACAGTGTTATATCAAGGCTTGATTCCCGCTCTGCACAGTGTTATATCAAGGCTTGATTCCCGCTCTGCACAGTGTTATATCAAGGCTTGATTCCCGCTCTGCACAGTGTTATATCAAGGCTTGATTCCCGCTCTGCACAGTGTTATATCAAGGCTTGATTCCCGCTCTGCACAGTGTTATATCAAGGCTTGATTCCCGCTCTGCACAGTGCTATATCAAGGCTTGATTCCCGCTCTGCACAGTGCTATATCAAGGCTTGATTCCCGCTCTGCACAGTGCTATATCAAGGCTTGATTCCCGCTCTGCACAGTGCTATATCAAGGCTTGATTCCCGCTCTGCACAGTGCTATATCAAGGCTTGATTCCCGCTCTGCACAGTGTTATATCAAGGCTTGATTCCCGCTCTGCACAGTGTTATATCAAGGCATGATTCCCGCTCTGCACAGTGTTATATCAAGGCTTGATTCCCGCTCTGCACAGTGTTATATCAAGGCTTGATTCCCGCTCTGCACAGAGTTATTGAAAGGCTTGATTCCCACTCTGCACAGAGTTATTGAAAGGCTTGTTTCCCGCTCTGCAGTGTTATTGCAGCTGTGTACACATGGTATCTGAAAGGCTTGTACAAGGATGCTTGTTAAAAACAATCTTACTAATCTGGTTTGCTTGTTTAATTTCTAACATCCTTCACCTCTAGCACTGCACCTCTTGGTCAGAGGTTAGCAAGTCACTTCTGGGAATTGGCCCTTGTGTTCTTGTGAAACTTTCCTTGTTGTGCGCAGACCCTTTCTCAACCCTCCTTGTGTGCCCCAGCCTGATATTGAAACTAGAGGAGTTTAAAACACTGCACGTTTACATTTGCATAACAAGCGAACCGAAGGTAGAAGCCAGGTGTTCAGTGCAGGGATGCAGCAGTTAAATGAAAGGAGGTTCTGTTGGTTTGTAGCTGAAGCGCAGTTTGACTGGTTTGTTCAGCCTCCTCTGGGAGGAGGGTTAAAGCTTGTGTAATGAGGGAGGAGCAAGATGTCAGCTGGATCGGTGTTGAAATTCTGTTACACCACAGAACCTCATAAGGGGAAGGGCTGAAGCACAAACCAAACCAAGCACATACCCATTTTCTGAATTGTCACTTCTTAAACTCTAGTTCAGAATTGCTTTATGTAGTGCGTATTTTAGCAGCTGTCCTGTTTTCCGTTCTCAGAACGTGACGAATGTGGAAAAGAGCAGGTAGGTTATCTGAGCCAGCCATTCATGTCTCTCTCAGGAATGTAGTTTGAATAAAGGAGAAGCAAGGCAGTCTTTGCAGGGACTTGCAGCGAACTCTCCCCCCCAGGAGGAGCATGGAGCTGTGCTGCTTACCTGCTCAGACATGCCTTAATGAACAGACACCCTGCATCGCCTTCACAAGGGAATTCAGTGCAGGGTTTAGGAAACCACAGTGCAGAGCAGTCCCAGGGTGTGAGGTGTGTGTGTGTGTGACCCACAGCAGAGCAGAAATCCCTGCAAGAAGCCAGATTGAGCTGCTAGAGCCTGGTCGAGCTAGATGTGCAGTGTATTGCATTTTTAAGTAAAGGAATTTGGGGGCTCATCTCTGGTTAGAGGTCTAAAGCCCGACACGTTTCCCCCCAATTTATAAAAAGTTGTTTTTAACATTTTCAAGTGGTATTTGAAGCTGTTTACAAACGCAGGGAATCCGAGTCATTGAAGCTAGACAAGCGTTGTCCAAGTGTGGTGCACTTTTGCTTGGGGATAACAAGCAGGCCAGAGTCAGAGGACCTCAGCTTGCGGGCAGGGGCATAGGGGGTCAGCAGGTCGAGGAGGTACTCGGGACTTGTGTGATGAAGGGCAGTGTAGGTAAGCAGGAGAGTTTTTAAAATAATCCTGAACTATATTTAGATTCTTAAATTGAGTTTTAGATCCTACTAGGAGGAGTTCAGATTTGCTAGTGTTCAGCTGAAGAAAACTGGCATTATTATTAATAATATAAACCAGAGAGTTGCTCCTGGGATTGTTTTCTGGGTTTAAAAGAAGTGATTACTCCTTCATTCAGGACCTTGTTTTGCGTGCAGTATGAGGAGTTCTGGCTAGCTTTCAGAGCCTCGTGGAGTAAATGCAATGTGTTGGCAATGATGGGTACCAGTCTGCCAGCGTTGCACCCATCACAGTTTCCTCTGCATGATGATAGCAGTGTGAGTAATGGAGTGCTGTGCTTTGTTTAGATGCGTTTGTACTGAAATAAATCTTTGAGACGTGGCAGCAGCAGCAGCAGCAGCAGTGATGTGTGTTGAAAAGTTTTGACCCTCAGACCCCATTGTGCACAAGGCTGACGTTTCTACAGAGCCCCGGGCTTCACACACAGTAAGTACTTTGAGGAATCGCTTTATTTGATTGTATTCATGATAAGAGAGTTGCCCATTGGTTGTTTCCTTTTACTGCTGTTTGAACACAAGTCTCTTTGAGAATTATCCTTGAAGGTAGGTCATCTTTTCTTTGCAAACTGAAAGCAAATAATGAGTACTTTTTTCCTACTGTTTTTTAAATAATTTAAAACCCAGACCTCATGGTTATTGATTTATTCATGGATTGTGTATTCAGCCACCTCGGCACTGCCTTCACAGCCAGGTCAACAGAGTTGTGGTGAAGTTGTGGGAGTCTTGTGCTTCTGACCGACTGAATGATTAACAGTGCAGAGGAGTGGCTGTAGTTCTGAGAAAGCAGCTGCCATTTCTCTTCCCGATGTGTGTGGAAGGAGTGGCCCTTCCTGCTTAGCGCTCAATGACAACAGATGTGCACTGAAACCTGACCCTGCCAGCGTTACCACCTGCTGGGAGCTTTATTCCAGCCTGGCATCACATTAAAACTCCTTTTCAAGTCCTCTTGACATGCCATGCTATGGAACCCACAGACCACAAGCTTCCACGCAGCTTACAAGGGCAGGAGCCACGTCAATCAAAGCTGCAACTTGAAGAAACCAAACCCTAACCCTGCACCAGGGGGACAGCACACAAAGCTCGAACTCGATAAGGATGTTGATGTGACTGTTTGAAGGGAGTGTTGTACACAGGAAACCTGCATCAATATCAAGCTTCATCGCATGGGCTGAAACTTTTCTCCCTTCACATCACCTAGATGGCAGCAGATTTACATGCTGTAAGTGCCTTGTGGAAACTTGCAAGGGAGAAGTAACATCAAGATGTGGTCCTAGTGTCCATCGCTGATGTCTTGTTTAACTTCCTTTTTATCGCATGCATTTATAGCAGTGCTTTTTTGTTTGTTATTTTAGGTTTATAGGGCTGGAATGTTGTTTATTGCTTTATAAACACGGATCTCCTGAAGCTGGTTATACAGGATCCCACGGAAAGGGAGTTTCATTTCTGGGAAAGAGAGCAGTAAAGTTCTAGTATAGAACTGCCAAACTAAACAAAAACAGAACAAGGTAGCCCTGCCCTCGCAGAAGGGGTAAGAAGCTTTAAAAGGCTTTAACCAAGAGCCGAGAGTTCACACGTATTATTATTATTCCAACCCTTATTAATGGTGCTTTCTAAAAGATATTCCAGTTTTCAGACCTCGTGAGTTTTGTTTATTTCCTGGTTCGGAGCACAGTGGCAGATGTTTGGAGTCTGGTTCCAGGTCCCACTGGGGCTCTTAACAGCTGTCGGGGGATCTGACAGCCCCCCCCCCCCCCCCCCCCCCCCCCCCCAGTTTGGAGTTCACTCACATGTGTATCAAGGTTGAGGTAATTAGGTTTGTGTTTCCAGTGGAGCTGCCATGCTGATGCTAAGAGGCAGGGTATTGATCTGTACTGACTGAGAGGAGTGCTTAGCACGGTCTGTCCAGCTCTGACTAGAGGAAGAAAGGCGAGTCTTATTGCAGGACTGTTCTTACGTTTATAGCATTGTCGCTGGGTAAGTGACTTCATTTTATAATGTACTGCCTTGGATTTGCTTTGAAGTTTCTTTTGGTATTTCTGCATGAACCTCTAGTGAGTGTTTAATAGCAAAGGATGAATGTTGGGTTGGGTTAGTCGTCTCCTCTGTGAAGCTCTCTGGATTTCTCTGCGGTTCACTGTGTTATAATGTAGTAACGAAGCCTAATTGTGATCCTTCTTACCCTGCTCCCTTTCATGTGGTGCTGCTGTGAAGTGCTGTTTTGAAAACTGGCCAGAAAGATGATCGGAGCACACAGGCACAGCCCAGTAGTCTAGCAGTGCTTTTCAAACCCTTTCTCTACCTACACAATTGGACTGGAGAAGGTGTAAAGGGTACGCTTTTTGATTCAGATAGCCAGGTGGCGTACATCATAAATACATATGCAATTTCTTTTCTTCTTTGCTAGCCTGCCCTTCACTGATAGTGTTGGTCTTTTCAGCAGGCAGCTTCGCGATCTGGGAAAGTTTGTAACAGAAATGTGTCCGTTGTGTGCAGGAACACTGTGATTCTGTAATTCTGCAAGCTGATGTTAGATACAGAGCGTCTGTTAACAAAAGCCAGGGCAACGACTTTCTCCTACTAAAGCAAAGCGCGGGCAGAGAAATGGTTTGCAGCACATGTGATCTCCCCTCCATCGCTGTGTATTCATTCATACAGAGTTCACAATACCCCCCCCCCCCCCCCCCCCCCTCCACCGTTGTCTCCACGCCCCCCCCAGTCAGTTGTGATATTCATTCATACAGAGTTCACAATACACCCCCCACCCCCCTCCATCGCAACTAAGTACCGGTTCAACAGAGCGAAAAGGAATGGAGCTGTGTTTATACACAGCCTCACTCTACCCTCTTACCCAAGTACTGCTGACTGCTTGTCCTCTCTGCCCCTATGCAGTTGCCCCTGGCACTATGTGACCTTGCCTGCTTAGCAAGTCTGGTTAACGTGTCTGATTTGTACAGCTGGATTAGGGCTGCTCCTCTATTCAGCGCTCACCCCTGCTCTGTCTGTTCTAGCAGGACCAGGGCCTTCTCCCATGCTGGGCGATTAATTCATTCAATAGCAGCTTCCCTTTTAGCCAAGCAGCTGTCTTCTGTGAATTAGTGTGCTTCTTTCTTTCGAGTGCGGGATTAGCAGAGCAGTCATTCTCACTGAAATCCACACACACAGACACTAGAGCAGGGCTGGTCTTTTGTCCCAGCCCTAATTGTTTAATCGAACCAATTAAACTTCTGTCCAGAACCCTGTAGAAGTTCATTGTGTCACGTTGCCGCTTTACTCTGGAGTGGAATGGTCATTGCTAGCGGAAAACAGTGGAATGGAACTGATGGGTCTTTTTAATTTAGATTTTTCTACATGTACAGTATTTTTATTTATTTATTTATTTATTAGCATGCCCCAAATGAACAGCAACAAAATACTTCAAATTAAATTGAGTTCCAACCTTCCAATTGAAATAAATATAAATAAATACATTTGAGTCAGCTCCGAAGACCCCGGCTCTCCTCCCCCTCAGGGCAGGACCCTGCTGCTGTCTGGGAGGACTGTTATCTGCTGGGGTTGGAGTGAGGTTCTGATGCCTTCTGTGGCGAGTGGATGGAATGGGTTACCTAGTCATGTTGTTGAGGCAGAATCACTTGGATTCCTTAAGGCCCAACTTGAAAAAGTTTTGAGATCAAGCAGCTACTCGGAAGAGAGGAGGCCATCCGGCCCGTCTGCTTGTGTTCTCAAGTTCCCTCTATCTCTTGGTGTTGCAGTTCTGACCCGAGTCTCCCTGCCAGGATGGCCTCCGAGGAGCAGCTGAACGGGGGCAGACAGTCAGACACCCGGCTCCAGAGCAGGAAACCGCCCAGCCTGGTCATCAACATCCCCCCGCCAGAGGAGGACAGGGGGGGCAGCAGCAAGGTGAGCATTCACACTGGCGCTACCAGGGGGCAGCGAGTGTGTGTGTGTGTGTGTGTGTGCGCACCTGCGCGGGCATGTTTACAGTGTCTACAAGATTAGAAAAAAAAATTAGAGCAGTATTTACACCTGTATTGATCCCCACACCCTTCTTGTTTAGACCAGGACTTCAAGTCAATGCAAATCCTGCGTCAATCCTGAAAACTGCAGCAGTTCAGGCTGCTCTGGAGACTGTGTCGTCCTTAGTGGGTTTGTGTATCGTGAACCCCCTCCCAGTGCAACTCCTTCCCTCTGACCTGTGCTCCTCTCTCCCCTCCAGCTGCTCCGACCGTCTCTGAAGAAGAGTGCAAGCCGGCGTGGGTCAAGTGATGGGCAGTCTGACAGCGATGCCCAGGAGAGACGCGGTGCGTTCCAGAGACAGAGCTCCCTCACACAGAACATCCGCAGGTACAGAGACACACGCACATGCATGCACACACACACACACACACACACACAGAGGGAGCCTGACATTCTGCTTACACAACAGGGCCTGTGGTGTGGCATGCCAGGATGTTGCTGAATTGCACCCTTGTGATTTGAATAAATGAGTATGGCTTTGCTTCAGATTACACATTTACACTGAACGTGCTTGGGCCTCATGTTTCTTCTCATTGAGGGAAGTTCCACGCTGAGAATTAATTATTTTCCAGTGTTTTTCATGTTATGCTGTACTACAGCAGGGATGGAAAGAAGACTCCTATTGCATAGCAGTTTTATCCATTCCAGGTTTTAATATGTGCTTGATTAGCCATCGTGTATAGGTAACAAGCTCAGGTGTGTCTTATTATTAAACTAGTAAAACCAGCAATGCATCAAACTGCCCTGCAGCGGGAGTCTTCTTTGTGTCCCTGTACTATGTGGGCTGTGTAGAGCATCAGGTGGTCCTGGTGGCTCCTCCCTCCCTGCAGTTTAAATGTTCCTCTGTGCTCTGTGAGTGTTGACTGTGAGTCCTCCTGCCACACAGGGGCACTGCGCAGTGGTTCGGAGTGGGCAGCGACTGCGAGAGCAAGCAGCAGGAGTGGCAGCGCAAGAGTGTGCGGCACTGCAGCCAGCGCTATGGGAAACTCAAAGCACAGTACAGGGACCTGGAGCTGCCCAGCCAGGACGGGCAGGAGTCCCCCGCACCCTGCAAGCTGCCAAAGGTAACCTCCTCCCTCCTCCTGCGCACAAACAAAACCCTTTTCCCAGCTGATTCGTCTTGCCTCTTCTCTTTATAAAGTCTTTAGCAGGGTTTGTGGTGTGGGCAGTAGAATCAGCTGCAGGTGATCATTCAGTTTCTTCACCCAACTCCTCAGATTGTCGACCCTCTGGCCCGTGGGCGTGCGTTCCGGTACCCTGATGAAACGGATCAGCCACGGACCCCCCACCACACCCATCCCCACCCCCCTCAGACCCCGGGCGTGACGTCGCTCAGCTCCTTCACCAGCGTGCGCTCCGGCTACGCCCGCCTGCCGGCCAGGAAGAGAGAGTCCGTGGCGCAGATGAGCTTTCGCGCCGCTGCCTCCATCTTCAAGGTAACGCTGCCATTGTATCACTCCGTGGCCACGCCAAGCCTTTTCCATTGTGCCCAGCCCCATGCTCTGACACCAGTCCTCTCCAATGTCCCTGTTTGCTTGTGTGTGTGTTTGCAGGGGCGACCCGTGCTGTCCAGCTCGCTGCCCAAGAGGAGTCTCCCTCGACGCAGCTTCGCTCGGCCAAGCTGGCCGGAGGACGACATCGTGGACACAGCAGACACCTTCGACTCCTCCTTTTTTAGTAAGGCAAGAGCGGCTCTCCTCCTTCCCTTTCTTAGACGAGCTGTTTGTTCTGCACCACCAGTTAGGATCTTTGAGTGTGATAACGGAGTCAGTTTGGCCTCATGAACAAGGATAGTAGCATTTCCAGTTCTGAGCTGGGTGGGAGATTGTCACACAAGGAAAAGTTCTGTAATCTCAAAATACAGCTCTGAAACAACGTTTTGAGCTCCACTGACTCTGATCTTTGAGGCTGATCTTTTAGATCAAAGACCGGTTATATAAGTAAACGAGCAGCACAGCTACAATTGCGAGCAAACAATAATAATCGCCTCATAATAAGTAAATCATCCCTGTGTTTCAAAGGCAGCCAGCGGGCTCTTGAGATACGGCAGGTGTCTGAAGTGCCTGTCCCTTGATTGCTGTGTTTTCTGTTTGATCTCTGACTCTATGTGGCCACTGCTTCCTCTCTGCAGATGGACATGCACGAGGAGATGTGCTCGATGGCAGACGACGTGTTTGAATCCCCCCCACTCTCAGCCAGCTACGCCCCGCCTCCCCCAGCGCCCTTCGGAGGAGACATGCAGCCAGGGGAGAGCATGCAGCCCAGCATGTGAGTGAGAGAGCCACAGAGAGGAACACATCAATGATACTGTGTTAGCTACGCAGTGTGGCTTTATATAGGCTCTACAAAGCTGTCCAATTCAATTAAGCGTTGCCTCAGGAGTAAAGGGCAATTGATTACTATGATTTCAATGATAAATCCATAGCTCTGTTCTCTGTCACGCCCCCATAGCTTTCAGTTTGCTTGGAAAATGAATCAATAAAAATGTTATCCTGGATAATGACCCACAGAACAGCTGAGCAATTCTGTGTCACCCAGAAGAGTCTGGTGAGGGTTAGGGCACATTAACTCCCTTTAGTTTTGAAGATGCAGATGTATTTATGTTTTATTTTGGGTTCTGCTGTGTGTGTGTGTGTGTGAAGGGGTCTCCCTGTCTCCTCTCTCTGCAGTAAGGGTTAGGGTTAGGTTACATTAACTCCCTTTAGTTTTGAAGGTGCAGATGTATTTGTGTTTTATTTTGGGTTCTGTTGTGTGTGTGTGTGTGTGAAGGGGTCTCCCTGTCTCCTCTCTCTGCAGTAAGGACGTGTCGAAGACCCCCGCTGTGGGCGGGTCCCCCCCTCGCAGGGGCCGGCGCATCGCCTCGCAGGTATGGAAGGAAACTGCAGGATTATTCATTTGGTATTTCTCTGTGTGAAGCAGCGCACACAAGGATCTAAGAAGAATTGAATACGTTTCCTTTTATCGATTTCCAATATTCAAAAGTTACACACATAGTGCTTATACATTGACATAATAATGTAGCCTTAATTATAAACGGAACTGAGACGGTGACCAGTGAGCTAATCCTGTGGAAGAGGCACGGGCACGGCATGGTCAGTCTTCGGGAGAGAACTCGGGTCTGCTTCTTGAAAGCATCTCCAAGGGCTGCTGTTTTATATACAGTCTCTGCACCCCAAGTCGCTGGCTTATTCCTGTGTGCCAGCAGCGTGTTCGTTTTATAGCCCCTTTCCCAGGTACTGAATCGTTCTTTGCCTGATGGGAGCACATGCTGCCCACGTGGCAGCAGCACAGCTGCGTCTCAATCCTAGTTTTGCAGTTGCATTCTTTTTATAAACTCTTGCCCTACAGGTGAAGCACTTTGCCTTCGACAAGAAGAGGCGTCAGTACGGGCTGGGGGTGGTGGGGAAGTGGATGAACCGCACCTACCGTCGCAGCCTGAGCAGCACCGTGCAGAAACAGCTGGAGGACTTCAACAGCCACAGGTAACCAGGCTGGCAATGCCACTCCCATTGCGTAGCAGTCTGATCCATTCCTGGTTTTACTAGGAGTTTAATAAGACACGCCCCTGAGCTTGTTGCTTATAAACTGGGGCTAATCCAGCTAAAATCTGGAATAATTGAAACTGCTGTGCAACATTTCTATCCCTGAGTAATCGATAGCCCTGCATGTACACTGCTGTCTCCTGCAACACTAAAACAAGACCAACAAAGATCTTTACTTAACTGTAATATTGACAGCAGTAGATGGAGTGCATCTGGACTGTGGCCCAGGGTGCTGTGTGATACAAGTGGCTATCCTTCCACAGTTTAGAGCGCAGAGTGGGTCCCCATTTCCATAGGATGCAAAGCAACTTCAGGTGGCTGTGTCACATCAGTACCAGGCTCCCAGATAAAAGATGTCTTTTCTCCATGGCTCCCTTACTTCCAGGCCCTACTTCACCTACTGGATCACGTTCGTTCACATCCTCGTCACTCTGCTGGCTATCGGCACCTACGGCATCGCCCCTGTGGGATTCGCTCAGCACGTGTCCTCTGATCTGGTGAGTGTCCCGGCTGGACCGGTGTGGATATTCAGAGTGTCCCGGCTGGACCGGTGTGGATATTCAGAGTGTCCCGGCTGGACCGGTGTGGATATTCAGAGTGTCCCGGCTGGACCGGTGTGGATATTCAGAGTGTCCCGGCTGGACCGGTGTGGATATTCAGAGTGTCCCGGCTGGACCGGTGTGGATATTCAGAGTGTCCCGGCTGGACCGGTGTGGATATTCAGAGTGTCCCGGCTGGACCGGTGTGGATATTCAGAGTGTCCCGGCTGGACCGGTGTGGATATTCAGAGTGTCCCGGCTGGACCGGTGTGGATATTCAGAGTGTCCCGGCTGGACCGGTGTGGATATTCAGAGTGTCTTGGCTGGACCGGTGTGGATATTCAGAGTGTCCTGGCTGGACCGGTGTGGATATTTAGACTGTCCTGTGTAGACCGGTATGGATATTGGGATGTTGGCGTCAGTATTTACTCCAGACCCCCATCGTTGTCCTGCGTCTGACGTGTCTCTTTGTTCTTCCCCAGGTCCTCCGAAACAAAGGGGTGTACGAAAGTGTGAAATACATACAGCAGGAGAACTTCTGGATAGGACCCAGTTCAGTGAGTGTTTGTGATTCATGTCATTGCATTCCAGTGAGTATGGATTCAGTGCTGCCATGATTTCAATGTCTGCCCATGTCTCTGACTCCTGTGTGTGTCTGTGTCGCTGTCTGTGTGGTGTGTTGGGTTTGTGTTGTGTGTGTTTCCCAGGACTCGTTGATCCACCTGGGTGCTAAGTTCTCCCCATGTATCCGGCGTGATGAGCAGATCGCTGCTCTCATCGAGAGGGCGAAGGAGAGGGAGAGGGGATCAGGCTGCTGTGTCCAGAACGACAACTCCGGCTGCGTGCAGACCCTGCCTGACGACTGCTCAGTGAGTCCAGCACTGCAGCTGCCTTACAACACTGAGCTTGGGACCTCAGGATAATAATAACGATGTAATTTGTGTGCCCCTCCCTGTTTGCAGGAGACTCTCGCTAGCTTTGAGAAGTGGACTGAGAAGACTGGCCCCCCGATGGAGGGTTCTGATGGAGTGAGGTCATCGGGATCGGTGTGTCACCAGGACCCCCGGTATAGTAGCCCCACTCCGCTCCTGTTTGGTTTAGAAAGTGAACTGGGAATAATTCCTCACTGAGCCCGAAGCCTCCTCACCAATGATTCCCCGGTGGGGGGGTGGGGGGGCGGCTGATTACAGCTGTTCCAAGCAATGAGCGCATCACAGCAGCACCAGCGCTCTGTTTCCAGGCTGTGCTGTCTTTCCAGGATCTGCTCTGTTTCCAGGCTCTGCTGTGTTGTTTAATTTCAAATATTGTCTCCTTTCTGTTTCTTGCGCAATGCTGTCATCTTCTGGAGTGTTGGAGTAGCGCAATTCTCCTTCATTCAGCTTGATGCTTGAAGCATTGTCAGCACACTGAATAATGACCAATTACCTCTGTGAATGTTAAAGGACTGTCTGTGATATACATTAATATAGCATGTGTGCACCACCACTGCACTTGTGGGATGGCTTGCTCATTCACATTTATTTCATGCATTTGAAGATGGGGGACAATTATTATTCAGAGTTTGGTGCTGTCACTGTGTCAGTGTGGTGAGTGTGCGCCCCTGTCTCCACTGTTTATTCAGAGCTTGGTGCTGTCAGTGTGGTGTGTGTGTGCCCCTGGTCTCCACTGTTCATTCAGAGCTTGGTGCTGTCAGTGTGGTGAGTGTGTGCCCCTGTCTCCACTGTTCATTCAGAGCTTGGTGCTGTCAGTGTGGTGAGTGTGTGCCCCTGTCTCCACTGTTCATTCAGAGCTTGGTGCTGTCAGTGTGGTGAGTGTGTGCCCCTGTCTCCACTGTTCATTCAGAGCTTGGTGCTGTCAGTGTGGTGAGTGTGTGCCCCTGTCTCCACTGTTCATTCAGAGCTTGGTGCTGTCAGTGTGGTGAGTGTGTGCCCCTGTCTCCACTGTTCATTCAGAGCTTGGTGCTGTCAGTGTGGTGAGTGTGTGCCCCTGTCTCCACTGTTCATTCAGAGCTTGGTGCTGTCAGTGTGGTGAGTGTGTGCCCCTGTCTCCACTGTTCATTCAGAGCTTGGTGCTGTCAGTGTGGTGAGTGTGTGCCCCTGTCTCCACTGTTCATTCAGAGCTTGGTGCTGTCAGTGTGGTGAGTGTGTGCCCCTGTCTCCACTGTTCATTCAGAGCTTGGTGCTGTCAGTGTGGTGAGTGTGTGCCCCTGTCTCCACTGTTCATTCAGAGCTTGGTGCTGTCAGTGTGGTGAGTGTGTGCCCCTGTCTCCACTGTTCATTCAGAGCTTGGTGCTGTCAGTGTGGTGAGTGTGTGCCCCTGTCTCCACTGTTCATTCAGAGCTTGGTGCTGTCAGTGTGGTGAGTGTGTGCCCCTGTCTCCACTGTTCATTCAGAGCTTGGTGCTGTCAGTGTGGTGAGTGTGTGCCCCTGTCTCCACTGTTCATTCAGAGCTTGGTGCTGTCAGTGTGGTGAGTGTGTGCCCCTGGTCTCCACTGTTCATTCAGAGCTTGGTGCTGTCAGTGTGGTGAGTGTGTGCCCCTGTCTCCACTGTTCATTCAGAGCTTGGTGCTGTCAGTGTGGTGAGTGTGTGCCCCTGTCTCCACTGTTCATTCAGAGCTTGGTGCTGTCAGTGTGGTGAGTGTGTGCCCCTGTCTCCACTGTTCATTCAGAGCTTGGTGCTGTCAGTGTGGTGAGTGTGTGCCCCTGTCTCCACTGTTCATTCAGAGCTTGGTGCTGTCAGTGTGGTGAGTGTGTGCCCCTGTCTCCACTGTTCATTCAGAGCTTGGTGCTGTCAGTGTGGTGAGTGTGTGCCCCTGTCTCCACTGTTCATTCAGAGCTTGGTGCTGTCAGTGTGGTGAGTGTGTGCCCCTGTCTCCACTGTTCATTCAGAGCTTGGTGCTGTCAGTGTGGTGAGTGTGTGCCCCTGTCTCCACTGTTCATTCAGAGCTTGGTGCTGTCAGTGTGGTGAGTGTGTGCCCCTGTCTCCACTGTTCATTCAGAGCTTGGTGCTGTCAGTGTGGTGAGTGTGTGCCCCTGTCTCCACTGTTTATTCAGAGCTTGGTGCTGTCAGTGTGGTGAGTGTGTGCCCCTGTCTCCACTGTTCATTCAGAGCTTGGTGCTGTCAGTGTGGTGAGTGTGTGCCCCTGTCTCCACTGTTCATTCAGAGCTTGGTGCTGTCAGTGTGGTGAGTGTGTGCCCCTGTCTCCACTGTTCATTCAGAGCTTGGTGCTGTCAGTGTGGTGAGTGTGTGCCCCTGTCTCCACTGTTCATTCAGAGCTTGGTGCTGTCAGTGTGGTGAGTGTGTGCCCCTGGTCTCCACTGTTCATTCAGAGCTTGGTGCTGTCAGTGTGGTGAGTGTGTTCCCCTGTCTCCACTGTTCATTCAGAGCTTGGTGCTGTCAGTGTGGTGAGTGTGTGCCCCTGGTCTCCACTGTTTATTCAGAGCTTGGTGCTGTCAGTGTGGTGAGTGTGTGCCCCTGTCTCCACTGTTCATTCAGAGCTTGGTGCTGTCAGTGTGGTGAGTGTGTGCCCCTGGTCTCCACTGTGCTCATTATCTCTTGTGTTGCTCTGACAGGACCTGTGAAGAGCCTGCTTCCGCCGCGCCTCACATCTGGCCGGACGACATCACGAGGTGGCCGGTGAGTAAAGCCAGTCAGCCTGGGTGTTCCAGAATGTGCCCCCAGTCAAGGGCCAGATTATTTTCTCCCTCCACGTGACTTCCTGGAATAGCAGATCCTGTTGGGCATGGAGGGGTTTTATCACAGTGAAGTGTCCCTTGCAGCCTGTGCTGTGTCCTTGTTTCAGATCTGCACCTATCAGGGCAAGAATAACCACACAGGCCTGAAGCACATGGATTGTGCCATCAAGGGCAGACCCTGCTGCATCGGGACCAAGGGAAGGTACGGATGCACTCGAACCCACACTGAACCCCTTAGATACAATGCCAGGGTCTCTGCGATACAGTGCTCTGATGAACAGGTTAATTACAATATACACTGAACCCCCTAGATACAGTGCCAGGGTCTCTGGGATACAGTGCTCTGATGAACAGGTTAATTACAATACACACTGAACCCCCTAGATACAGTGCCAGGGTCTCTGCGATACAGTGCTCTGATGAACAGGTTAATTACAGTGCACACTGAACCCCCTAGATACAGTGCCAGGGTCTCTGGGATACAGTGCTCTGATGAACAGGTTAATTACAGTGCACACTGAACCCCCTAGATACAGTGCCAGGGTCTCTGCGATACAGTGCTCTGATGAACAGGTTAATTACAGTGCACACTGAACCCCCTAGATACAGTCCCAGGGTCTCTGCGATACAGTGCTCTGATGAACAGGTTAATTACAATGCACACTGAACCCCCTAGATACAGTGCCAGGGTCTCTGGGATACAGTGCTCTGATGAACAGGTTAATTACAATATACACTGAACCCCCTAGATACAGTGCCAGGGTCTCTGCGATACAGTGCTCTGATGAACAGGTTAATTACAGTGCACACTGAACCCCCTAGATACAGTCCCAGGGTCTCTGCGATACAGTGCTCTGATGAACAGGTTAATTACAATGCACACTGAACCCCCTAGATACAGTGCCAGGGTCTCTGGGATACAGTGCTCTGATGAACAGGTTAATTATAATGCACACTGAACCCCCTAGATACAGTGCCAGGGTCTCTGCGATACAGTGCTCTGATGAACAGGTTAATTACAATACACACTGAACCCCCTAGATACAGTGCCAGGGTCTCTGGGATACAGTGCTCTGATGAACAGGTTAATTATAATGCACACTGAACCCCCTAGATACAGTGCCAGGGTCTCTGGGATACAGTGCTCTGATGAACAGGTTAATTACAATACACACTGAACCCCCTAGATACAGTGCCAGGGTCTCTGGGATACAGTGCTCTGATGAACAGGTTAATTATAATGCACACTGAACCCCCTAGATACAGTGCCAGGGTCTCTGCGATACAGTGCTCTGATGAACAGGTTAATTACAATGCACACTGAACCCCCTAGATACAGTGCCAGGGTCTCTGCGATACAGTGCTCTGATGAACAGGTTAATTACAATACACACTGAACCCCCTAGATACAGTGCCAGGGTCTCTGCGATACAGTGCTCTGATGAACAGGTTAATTACAATACACACTGAACCCCCTAGATACAGTGCCAGGGTCTCTGCGATACAGTGCTCTGATGAACAGGTTAATTACAATACACACTGAACCCCCTAGATACAGTGCCAGGGTGTCTGCGATACAGTGCTCTGATGAACAGGTTAATTACACTGCACACTGAACCCCCTAGATACAGTGCCAGGGTCTCTGGGATACAGTGCTCTGATGAACAGGTTAATTACAATACACACTGAACCCCCTAGATACAGTGCCAGGGTCTCTGCGATACAGTGCTCTGATGAACAGGTTAATTACAATGCACACTGAACCCCCTAGATACAGTCCCAGGGTCTCTGGGATACAGTGCTTTGATGAACAGGTTAATTACAGTGCACACTGAACCCCCTAGATACAGTGCCAGGGTCTCTGCGATACAGTGCTTTGATGAACAGGTTAATTACAATGCACACTGAACCCCCTAGATACAGTGCCAGGGTCTCTGCGATACAGTGCTCTGATGAACAGGTTAATTACAATGCACACTGAACCCCTTAGATACAGTGTCAGGGTCTCTGTGATACAGTGCTCTGATGAACAGGTTAATTACAATGCACACTGAACCCCTTAGATACAGTGTCAGGGTCTCTGTGATACAGTGCTCTGATGAACAGGTTAATTACAATGCACACTGAACCCCCTAGATACAGTCCCAGGGTCTCTGCGATACAGTGCTCTGATGAACAGGTTAATTACAATGCACACTGAACCCCCTAGATACAGTGCCAGGGTCTCTGGGATACAGTGCTCTGATGAACAGGTTAATTACAATGCACACTGAACCCCCTAGATACAGTGCCAGGGTCTCTGGGATACAGTGCTCTGATGAACAGGTTAATTACAATGCACACTGAACCCCCTAGATACAGTGCCAGGGTCTCTGGGATACAGTGCTCTGATGAACAGGTTAATTACAATGCACACTGAACCCCCTAGATACAGTGCCAGGGTCTCTGGGATACAGTGCTCTGATGAACAGGTTAATTACACTGCACACTGAATGTTATATAAACCAGAGGAAAGAAGGGAGGAGTACGTTCATATAGCAGATGTAAAACATGTAGCATATCAGTGGATTCAAGTGACAAAGGAATATCCAATGTTCTGGGAGGAGGTTAATCGATCAGAATGAATAGATAAAGACTGTGTGTGTGTGTGTGTGTGTGTGTGTGTGTGTGTGTGTGTGCGTTGCTGTTGTATGGAATGGATCATGTCCTCATGTGCTTGTGCCCTTGTCCTGCAGGTGTGACATCACCACTCGTGAATACTGCACTTTCATGCAGGGATACTTCCATGAGGAGGCCACGCTCTGCTCACAGGTACGCACCCTGCAACTCTCGAGAGCCACAGAGCCCCTCCTCAGAGCTCAGCACAGGCAGAGCAGCCGGTCTGGATCACACACTTGCAGGGCTACTGATGAAGCCGGCATATTTCTGTACTAATATATCATCAAGATGCTGCTACTGTTCATTTATTTAATGTTTAACTTTGGCAAATCATATGAAAATGAGGCTCACACTTGCATTCAAGGATCCATTCCTAAAACGCCTGTGAGCACATTATTAAAGGTGCTGATGATTTTAACTGAGGATAGCAATAGTTTATTACAATTCAATATGATACTTATAGTAGAGAAAAGCCTCATGTCCTGATATGTAGTAATTGCACTACAGCACTGTATTACCATAGCATGCTGCTGTTAATATTACATATTTAAACACCCTATGTACTGGATTAACAGGTGCATTGTTAATTCCACACTACACTCCCCTGAGCTCCAGTGTTACCAGTATAGGATCCCAGTGCATCTCACCCTTGGTGTTTCCCCACAGGTGCACTGTCTGGACAAGGTGTGTGGTCTGCTGCCCTTTCTGAACCCAGACTTTCCAGACCAGTTCTACAGACTGTGGCTCTCCTTGTTTCTGCATGCTGGGTAAGGCAGCGCTCCCTCACCACACACAGCAGGCTGGTGCTTAGTGTGTGAGCCACCACTGATAAACAGCTTGACAATCTGTAATGTATGAACCTCTGACACTTCATTACACAGTGTCAGTAAACTCGTGTTCTTTCCCTGTTTGAGGAGAGGTGCTGCAGCTAGGGATTGTCCAGCAGGTGGCAGCATTGGGCTTGCCCTTACAGCAGTGTTGACTCTCAGGCTCTCTGTCTCTCTCTGCAGCTCCCACACACAGGCATGTGGTTCCAGTTGTTCAGGGTTTACTGGTATATAAACAGCTGAGACTCAAGGCATGAGACGTTTACCCCGTGCCAGTAATCAAGATTAGATTAGATTAGTTTCTACAGGAGTCAAGTACCTTCAATTAATCCCCATAAAAATTCAAGTCACTGCATTTGTCATTCAGCATTTGTTCGTTTGGGTGTAAAAGTTTGGATGTTTCTCCCTGGTTTTAAGATCTGAACATTTAATAATAGAGGTCAGAAAAACCGTAATGGAAACAAAAGCCTGAAACTCTAGTGTGAGTTTGTAACCCTGCTCAAGCGCCTGGCTCCTGATCATTTCAGTAATATATCTGTAGAAGAGGAGTCCTGAGTGCAACAGGGTGGTGTGAGTCTCAAGCCCTGTTCCTGCTCCCTGCAGGGTTATCCACTGCGCCGTGACAGTGGTCTTCCAGATGACGGTGCTGAGGGACCTGGAGAAGCTGGCGGGCTGGCTGCGCATCTCTATCATCTACATCCTGAGCGGCATCACTGGGAACCTGGCCAGCGCCCTGTTCCTGCCCTACCGAGCCGAGGTGAGCCGCTGTGCCAGGGCTGTACTCTGTTACTGCAGGAGGCACGCCTCTCAATGAGTACCCTTGAGATTAGCTTACTGTACTGGAGGATGGGGGCGCTACAGCAAGGTTGAGTGTTAATACTAAGAGGGTTTTAACAAAAGTGTTTTAACATTATTGACTCGCTAATATGATGCAGATCAGCTCAGTGACTCACTGATGTGATTCAGATCAGCTCAGTGACTCACTGATGTGATTCAGATCAGCTCAGTGACTCACTGATGTGATTCAGATCAGCTCAGTGACTCACTGATGTGATTCAGATCAGCTCAACAACTCACTAATGTGATTCAGATCAGCTCAGTGACTCACTAATGTGATTCAGATCAGCTCAGTGACTCACTAATGTGATTCAGATCAGCTCAGTGACTCAATAATGTGATTCAGATCAGCTCAGTGACTCACTGATGTGATTCAGATCAGCTCAGTGACTCACTGATGTGATTCAGATCAGCTCAGTGACTCACTGATGTGATTCAGATCAGCTCAGTGACTCACTGATGTGATTCAGATCAGCTCAGTGACTCACTGATGTGATTCAGATCAGCTCAGTGACTCACTAATGTGATTCAGATCAGCTCAGTGACTCACTGATGTGATTCAGATCAGCTCAGTGACTCACTGATGTGATTCAGATCAGCTCAGTGACTCACTGATGTGATGCAGATCAGCTCAGTGACTCACTGATGTGATGCAGATCAGCTCAGTGACTCACTGATGTGATTCAGATCAGCTCAGATGAAGCTGCAGGAATTTTTTTTCCTAGTTAGATCAAGGAAAGTAGATTTCATTTTGATGGGCGATATCCCGTGATTATATGAAGTGTCTCGGATTTCCACCAGAAATACCCGGTTCCGCTCCTTTCCCTGCTAAGAATTCCTATGGGAGTTGTGCTCCGAAGCAGCTGCCGGGAATGCTGTGCAATCCCCCAGGAGCATGCAGTGCCTTCCTCTTTCCTCACTTTGAAAATGAATCCACTGATATTTAAAGTCCATTAGCACCCTCTTAATTCAAGTACAGTTACACTAATCTGTCTATAAAATGAGTTACCTTTTTGTACCGAAAGTCATTGAATTGAATGAACAGAACTATTGCTGAATGTTCAGAAGGCTGGATGTTTTTAGTATCCTGTAAAATATATCAATTCTACATTCTATAGCTTTGAGAGGCACCCTAATGGGATCAAGTGACCAGCTGACCACTGAGCTAGTGAAAGGACTCTGGGTTTTATCCTTTAGTTGAGTGTCATCTGGGTTTGAGTGTCTTAATCCAGGTGTTTATCTCTTCAGTGTTTGCTGATGGAAAGTTCAGATAATCCTGATTGATGGATTAGTTATTGTGCTGTGCTTTCAAGATGGGTGGTTTGCCTGATAGAGATGCAAGTAGCTGCTAATGCCTCATGCTTTACACAGCCCATGCAGTACAGGAATGGAAAGAAGACTCCCATTGCAGAGCAGGTTGACCCATTCCTGGTTTTACTATGAATTTAGTCAGACATGCCTGAGCTCGTAGTAAAACCTGAAATGAGTGAGTCATGCTAAACTCAGAGTATAGAGAAGCACCCTGACTGCTAGAAGCTGTTACTTTACTAACTAAAAACAGTCATTAAATAGCACACAGAGATATTAATTAGATTTAGGTGGCAGGCAGTCCCTTGGTTCCAGGATCTGGCTGTGGGTCAGTTAGCTGGCAGGTCACACCCATTCTAAGCTGAGTTCCGTTCTGTGATCCGTTCTCTTGTGCTTGCCTTAGCGGAAGGTTACTCTCAGAGATTAGCCATCTGCTGCATGCAGGAATGATGTCAGTCTGCCCCCTAATCCTTGCTGCTTGCTCACACAGGTGCCTGCCACAGAATCCTGATTAGGCTCTTGGCAGGTTTGATGGCTTCAGCAATTGTGTTGTAGAGTCATGTATATGCCACCTCTGAACCCAGCTGTCCCTGCATTCCACCCTGGGCTTGCATGCCATGCTCATGAGCTGTGACCTCGTTCATTGTTACCTTGGAGGTCTGCTGGGGTGCACACAGTCACCTATCCAGATGGCAAGCCTGTCTTTATCTGCTAGGGCAGGGGTCTCCAACCCTGGTCCTGGACAGCCCCTGTCCAGCAGGATTTCTAGGTGTCTCTGCATCATCAGCTAAAGATCTGGAACACCTGTTTGTCTGGACTAATTAAGCCAATAACTGTTTCAGTTAAGTTACAGAGATTGGTTGAAAGGAAAATGGTATGTAATTCACCTTTTAACGAATACTAACAATGTTTTTCAGCAGCCAGCATTGAACAAAAGGAGCACAGCTTTCCACTGCAGTCCGAGGGTAATTTGTACACACTCAACTGCCTCAAAATAGATTCTCCACTATGTGGGGCTGTAATTAGCCCGGCTGCTTTCCATTAGCAGTCTCATCGGAGCGAGGTCTGGCTGACAGTGCTGTCATTTCAAACACAATGCTATCTCTTCCACGCGCTGACAATGGAGTGTTCAGAAGCGATGGTTAACCTCTAGCAGCTGGCAAGGCGTGCAAGCGTCTGGTGCAGTCAGGAGGAACAAATTCCAGAGGGCTGGGCGGAGCAGTGGGTGGGAGGGTGCACTAGCCTCTCACACTCTGGAGACGTGGGTTCGAGCCTGTCCTGTGTTACAGGTGAAAGGACATTGGCAGTAGCGAGTTGACTGCACTGAGTGTGCACCAGCAGGGCTTGTATTTAAATGTTGGCGCTCTGTTCAAGCTCTTTCTTTCTGCTGCACTTTACTATACTGTACTGGGATCTTGCAGTTTGTATGCAAGTATCTAATGAGATTAACCGAAATTAGAATCACCTGCTGTAACCCTGTCCAGTCGGGTATAAGTTGACAGTGTCTCTTGTACAGAAGACTCTCGTATCGTCAGAGACAGAGTCAGATGAATGTATTAACTTGTAGTGTGATTGCCCCTCTCTCCCTCTCCCCCTGTTCCAGGTGGGGCCGGCGGGCTCCCAGTTCGGCTTGCTCGCCTGCCTGTTTGTGGAGCTGATCCAGGGCTGGCAGATCCTGGAGAAGCCGTGGAAGGCGTTTTGCAAGCTGCTGGGCGTGGTGCTCTTCCTGTTCCTGTGCGGGCTGCTGCCCTGGATCGACAACATCGCACACATCTTCGGCTTCCTGAGCGGACTGCTGCTGTCCTTCGCCTTCCTGCCCTACATCACCTTCGGCACCTCGGACAAATATCGCAAGCGCGCCCTCATCCTCCTCTCCCTGCTCGCCTTCCTGGGGCTCTTCTCCTTGCTCATCGTCTGGTTCTACATCCACCCCATCCACTGGCACTGGCTGGAACACCTCACCTGCCTGCCCTTCACCAGCAATTTCTGTGAGAAGTATGACATCGACCACGTGCTTCACTAGCCTCCCTCCAGCTGTGCAGTCCAGGGGGGCTGCCCGAGCGAGCGGTGTGGCTGTGCAGGGGGGGGGCAAGGAGGCAGGCTCACTCAGGCCACACTGTGTGCTGCTTACTACAGACTTTACATTTATGAGAGAGAGGGAGAGGGAGTTAGGAGTCATCTTTAGTTTTATACATGCTTTGAGGGCCCAGGGGAGCAAGGAGTGGGGACAGTAGGAAGGGCTAGCTGCCCTGGGAGCTGCCTTGCATGTCATCGGGGAACAGTACTCCAGGATTATGGGTCTTTTGAATTTTTTTTAAAACTACAATTCGTGAGCCTCTGAGAATTTGGTACGGATTTGAAAAGAAAGAGAGGTGCATTTCCTTCAATCGCATTGAGTTACGACCAAGTCTAAGAAAAAAGGGCTTTGTGTGTAATACACGGGGTATGCTAGCTGTGTTCTGCTACTCCTCATCAGTGTGCGGTGTTGACTCAGATCAGTCATACTGATGTCATATATATATATATATATATATAGGGACTATTGGGATACCTGTATTGTCAGTAGCAGTATCTGTACAATTGTTTCAAACCATTCCTTCCCGGCACGTTATCAGGTACGTTATCAAGTCTCTCAAACTTTTGAAATCCTGCATGGAAGTAGTTGTGGCGAGTGTGATTAGGATCACAGGGGAAGCCTGGCATGGCTCGGACTGCTGTGCAGCTGGAAGCCTTGTGTTTCCCTGCCTGGGTTAAGGAATTCTCTCTCGTCCTTGAGTGGATGTGAAGTGTATGCCCTGGCTGGTCTCTCCGTGGCGCTGCCATACAGGCTGTCAGGGGTGTTCAGGGATTAGGGAACTCAGTAAAACCAGTGTCTGTCACTGGCTTAAAGCTATAAAAGGTGACTGAGAAATGGATTAAGCCTTAACTGAGGGAGATTGTAGGGCTTTGATTAGTCATTCCCTCCTCATAGCTCCATATCAACCAAGGCACATGCGGTACTGCACGGGGAGATTAGGGTTCCATTCAGTGATCAGTGTTCTAGTTTGATAGAGTGCTGTTACTTTGTTTAATGCTGTGAGACGATCATCAGGACTGACAGAGCTGCATCATTCTGGTTGATCTCAATGAACCAGTTAAAGCACAGCCAGCCCGGTGAGCTTTTAAACTTTACCTTCATCTTCTACAAAACCACTGGGTGCTGCCATTCAGAAGCGGTCTGTCTGAGTGTCCCGGCTGAGTCTTGTACATTACCTGTTTTCTTACTGAGAATCTGTGTGTTTTGTTTCCTCTTGTCCTCACATTTCGTACTTGCATTTAATAACCTGCACTGTGATAGCCTGTGTAAATCCTACAAACTGCATGTGTGAGTGAGCACGAACAACTCCGTTAGTTACTCTACATGCATCATCGGACACGTTTTGTGTTACTTATTTAACAAAGGTGGTACCAAAATATTTTGTGGTGCAAATGTGCAAACATTGTTTTAGATCACTTGTTTGTTTGGCAAATTGAATTACAGAATGCTGTTTTTTTACTTGAAATAAAATGATTAAAGACACAGACCCTGCATTATTGTATGTGTGTCAGCGGGTGTGTGTGTCTTTTGATTCGATCCAATCCAGTAAGGTACAGCGGATCAGATCTGGAGAAACACAACTTCAGCTGTCGTGGGTTTTGGTCCTTTTCCTTGGTTTCACTCATCAGTGTGTTTCGGAACAGCAGAAGATTTCTCACACTTTTCTATTATTACAATGGGAAGGACAATATACTGGCCAACTGTGTAGAAATGCTATGTGATCACATGGCAGCGGGTGCAATACTGTGGTCCCATTTACAAGTCTTATATCCATGATCCTGTTCTATACAGCTGTTCAAGAATCCCACAATGATCCAGTTTCACTCTGAATTGTGTTCACAGGAAAGAAAGCATTAGCTAAGACTTTGTGCATAGGGTTCCACAAGCCTGTGTGTGAATATTCTGAATGTGATCATGACCAGTACTGTAATTAAGGGGCAGTAGTATAAGGCATTGGTAGAAGCATAGTGGTAACAGGTTAAGTTTTGAGATGGCAATAGACTCACAGTGGTATGAGTCTCACGTACACTGGCACACTGTGGTACCCTGGTGATATAGCAAGCCTAGTTTGCTGACTGGTTTCCACACTGGTAGTGTATTGGCATCCCACTGTATCATTATAAACCCAGTGCCCTTCATTCCAGGTGCTGACCGTGCAGAGTACCGCTCATTAGCAAGCCCGCTGATCTAGTACCAGAGATCTCTACATATCCTCTGCAAGTGGCATGTTCATAGAAATACAGAAATGTTGAAAAAGAAATCCTTTATTTTTCTAATGATTACAAAATAAAAGTTGTAAAAATCGATTCGAGACTCCTGGAAGGGAGAGGTGATAACCCAAGGGGGAAACACCGTTAACATCTGAGCTGGAGGGGGTGGGGTGGAGGAAACCTGGCTCTGGACTGATTCAGGTAAACTAATATAGAGAACAGCACCGTAGCAGTGAACACGGAGACAAAGACTAAAGCATTAGGGCTGTATTTACTGCTATGCTAATGCATCATGAATATGGCCCGCAATCTGATATGTAGTCAATTAAAAATGTGTCATTTTCAGCAGGTCATATCTCCAGTGATTGCCATCCCCATGTCAATATTGCACTTGACGTGTGCTATCCAAGGGGAAAGAGGAGGACTGGAGCGTCACAGTTCTATTCTGGGGTTCCTAACTCAGATCTCCGTTCACCTGATTGTTTTCCCACAGCCAGGCACTGCTCTAGTGTTAGTGCTGTACAAAAGGGAGGATTCAGAAGAGGTGTGCAAAACCCATTGTATTTTACATATGTACACAATACATCAATTTCCAAGTAACACAGAAAAGCTGAAATGAATGCAAAAAAGCGCTGGTTAAGAAAGCAAGCAGTAAACCCACTACCTACACCTTCCCTCCTCCACTCCCCTCCTCTCTCCTCCAGTCCTCCCTCCTCCCCTCTCCCTCCACTCTCTCCTCTCTCCACTCCCTCCTCCTTCCTCCCCTTTCCCTTTTCTTTCCTCCCCTCTACCTTCACTCTCCTCTCCTCTCTCTTCTCCACTCCTCCCTCCTCCCCTCTCCCTCCACTCTCCTCCACTCCCTCCTCTACTCCCTTCTCCCTCCTCTCTCCTCCACTCTTTCCTCCCTCCCTCCTGTCGCTGCCTCTCCGTTCTAAGGCAAAAGTAAAAAAAAACACACAAGCACGTCTGTTTCTCAGGCAATTCCTTTGCTCGATAAAAACAAGTCACTTGAGTTTATTATTATCATCCTCAGACAGGCTGCTGGTCCTTCCTTTGTATTTTTTCTCAAAACTTCACAAGAGATCACAAAAATGTGTATGGACTTGATGCTTTTTGTTTGACTTTTTAATGTTTTGATAAAGATGTACAGCTAGAGAAGCCATAAGATTAACAGTAAAGTGTTCCACCTCAGTGCCAGACCCCCAGTACTGACTGCAGAGGGAGATTCTGCAGGGACCTTGCACAGTATTCACAAACCACATTCAAATAGCCTTGGGCCGTTCAAACGTTCAAACCCTGTCTTCCACAAGAGCCCTGTATAAGGGACAGGAAGAGGAGGGGGAGCCTCATTTTAAAAACATACCCCAGGTTCATGAATATTACTGATGACCAGACCTGGGAGAAATATTGATTTTATTGAAATATTTAAAAAAAAATTATATGATTCAAAATAATTAAATATTTAATGTAGTGTTGAATATTTATAGATATTTCAATATTTCGATTTCTGTTTCAAATATATTTATGAATGTGTTACAATGATGTGAAACATTCAGTTTTACATTTAACTATTTTCAAACAAATATCTGAGTGCGGACAAAAATCTTGAAATATTATATATTAATAGATGAAATCTCAAATATAAATATATTTGTTCCAGGTCTGGTAAGGGCATCCATCCTGGCCGGTTTTATTACCCTAGACTCTCAGGATTTTTTAAATAAGTACGGACCTGAAGAAAAGCTTTTCTGGAAAAGTGACACACTGTCTGTGATATGTCTGTTATCATTACACTGGACCAGTCAAACAGGGAGAGACCTCAAACCTGAACTCTTTCAAAGAGGATTCTGTGCTTGTCTCTGCAGGGTTGCTCTACTGCACCAGCAGGGGCTAACACACAGCTGATGAAGAAAGTAAACTGTTATTACAAATGGAGGCTATCTTGCCACGCAGTGCAGAAAGCCTAGCCTCTAAATGCTGCACTACCTCAGCCAACATGACACAGCTAAGCTACAAACCCTGACGAGACGCCACCCTGGACCACTGCCTGAGAAACAGGCGGCAAGGCCAGCCTAACAGCCACTGTTGCGTCGCATGAAGGCGTGGCCCCTCACGGGGCACTGCATCTCGATGAAGTTCAGGGGCCCCACGGTGATCTCGGAGGGGCCCAGGACCTTGAACCCCGATTTCTGGTAGAAGGGCACCAGGAAGTCCTCGCACATGAGCATGGCGCGGCGCACGTAGGGCAGGCAGCGCAGGTACTGCAGGTAGCGCCACATCAGGATGGAGCCCTTGCCCTGCTGTCGGAACGTGCGGTGCACTGCCAGCACGTGGAGGTGCACCGTGGAGCCGTGGGGCTTGTGCAGGGTCAGAGCGTCCTGTAGGGAACATGAGCCACGAGAGGAGAGTCACACCAGCAGCACTGCCGGCACAGCAATCTGCTACTGTTATACACACTGCCACACCTGATAATAGGGATGTGACAGCTGACAAAAGAGGCTTCGTATAGAAGCTCACTGTAAAACCCACTACTGTACTTGAGGATTAAACATAGACCTCATGGAATCTTTCGTGTCGGCAAAAAGAAAACATTACAGTGTAGTTTATATATACTAAAAATGTGTTTAGAATCTGTTTATATTGTGCAAATCATCAAACACTTTGTCAGTTCTATAGTCTAGCTATATCATTGTATAGTCTAGCTATATCGTTACATAGTCTAGCTATATTGTTGTATACTCTAGCTATATCATTGTATACTCTAGCTATATCATTGTATACTCTAGCTATATCATTGTATACTCCAGCTATATCATTGTATACTCCAGCTATATCATTGTATACTCCAGCTATATCATTGTATACTCCAGCTATATCATTGTATACTCCAGCTATATCATTGTATACTCCAGCTATATCGCTGTGACTATGAAGAGTTTAGAGAGAGTGCGGTCTGCTACATATCCTCTGCAATGCATAGTGAGACAGAGTTCAAATCCCAGTAGAGATACTCTACCAATGAGTCCTTCGAAGTATCCACAGTTCACAGAAAGGAACGAGGAAGCTGTCTACGTACCACTGTGAGCTTCTCCTGGTCCCAGAGGGAGCCAATGATGAACGCCACCAGCCTGCCTTCTTCAAACCAGCCCAGAGACAGCTCAGGACAGAGGGTCAGGAAGTGGCGGACCTCGTCCAAATGGAGGGGACAATCTCCACATACCGAGATGAAGGCTGTGAGAGGGAGGGAAGAGTTTATTACTGGGCTCCTCTTTTATAACGCTCTGGACGGGACCCACAGTTACCAGACCGTGCAATTGGGGTTGCAATAAATGAAGTGCTAATGTTTTGGGATTATAGGGCATATCGGGAGCCACGACCATGCCCCATAATAATGAGTTCCACCACAGTATGAAGAGGAAGAAAAGGTTACGCATCAGCAAGTCAGAGCTGGATCTCTGATAACTGGACAGTTTCCTGTCAGAAACACTCCTCTGCTTAACCTGCTCAAACCCATCCTCTTTTACAGGTTGACTACACTATACGACTAAAGCACAGGAGAGGTTAGTACAGAATGGTGAATGCACAGACAAGCCTGGAGAATGCATGGTAAAGAACAGACAAGCCTGGAGAATGCATGGTAAAGAACAGACAAGCCTGGAGAATGCATGGTAAAGAACAGACAAGCCTGGAGAATGCATGGTAAAGAACAGACAAGCCTGGAGAATGCATGGTAAAGAACAGACAAGCCTGGAGAATGCATGGTAAAGAACAGACAAGCCTGGAGAATGCATGGTAAAGAACAGACAAGCCTAAAGAACAGACAAGCCTGGAGAATGCATGGTAAAGAACAGACATGCCTGGAGAATGCATGGTAAAGAACAGACATGCCTGGAGAATGCATGGTAAAGAACAGACAAGCCTGGAGAATGCATGGTAAAGAACAGACAAGCCTGGAGAATGCATGGTAAAGAACAGACAAGCCTGGAGAATGCATGGTAAAGAACAGACAAGCCTGGAGAATGCATGGTAAAGAACAGACATGCCTGGAGAATGCATGGTAAAGAACAGACAAGCCTGGAGAATGCATGGTAAAGAACAGACATGCCTGGAGAATGCATGGTAAAGAACAGACAAGCCTGGAGAATGCATGGTAAAGAACAGACAAGCCTGGAGAACGCATGGTAAAGAACAGACAAGCCTGGAGAATGCATGGTAAAGAACAGACAAGCCTGGAGAATGCATGGTAAAGAACAGACAAGCCTGGAGAATGCATGGTAAAGAACAGACAAGCCTGGAGAATGCATGGTAAAACACAGAACAGCTTGGAGAATTCATGGTAAAACACAGACCAGCTTGGAGAATTCATGGTAAAGTATAGGGCAGCTTGGTGAATGCATGGTAAAGCACAGGTAAGCTTGAAGAATGCATGGTAAAGCATAGGTAAGCTAGAGAATCCAACACAGGTCCATATCGATGCATGCCTAAAGTTCCTTATCTGGTTAAGCATTTTACATTTTGCACCGGCAATCTAACAGCAGCTCTGCTTTAACAGGTTGTGCTGTGTGCTTACCTTCTCTCTCAATCTCAAACACGCTGATCGCATCCTCTGGGGTGAGGCAGCGGAACTCACTGGCCGGGAGGGTGTGGCGCCGCTGTCGGCCAGGTGAAGATAAGGAGGTCCTCAGGTTTTCCGGCTTCAGGAATGGCAGACTGCTCATCACCGACATATCTTCTTGGATCGACGTGGCTTGCTGCTGGTCGGGCTCCTTGTTGTCTTATGTTTCGTGTCTTATGTAAGTACGAGACCTCTTCTCTTCTCTTCTCTTCGCCGCAGGCTGGTGGTCGGTACGCCTGTGTTGAAGCACGCTGTGTAAATGTGTGCTCTCATATTTATAGGCCAGGGCGCGCTCATCTAAATGCCATTATAGTTGTCACTATTACTGCAGACGCTATTGCTATTGCTATTAGGCTTGTCTTCGGAGCGCGGCACGGAGAGTTCATTTACATTTCAATTGTTAGGTGCTGGTGTTTTCACATTTACATTATAATGAAAGGTCTTGGGTCAACTTATTTTAGTCGCGAAAGTGGTCAGTTTTGCATGACGCTTTTCCCCTTCTGTAAAGCGGTCTGTTATTCTAGGCTCTTAGTGCAGGCTGTGCTGTTGATGTTAATAACATTAACAGCTTATCTTAAACAGCTTCTGCTATCATTGGCTTCCCGGACAGCTGCTTTGTTATGTTTTAACGAGTCACTCCGGGGATAATTGTACTCTGTTATGTTTCCTAATTATGTATCCATTTTGTAATGCACAGATGTTTTTATTTTGTTGTATTTTTCTTGGGGAAGGGCGTAAACGTTTCGAACCCTATAGTTCACACTAACATTTAGTGACAGAAGGGGATACAAAAGTTGTAAACACAACCACAACAATATAATAATGATAATAATAATATTATTATTTGTTTTCTTTGACATGCCTATGTTGTCCCATGTGTTGCACAGCTATCTATCTGTCTATCTGTCTATCTATCTGTCTATTTGTCTGTCTGCCTGTCTATCTGTCGAGGTGGGGGAGAAAAGGCAGAATGTTCCAGTGTCTTCATTATTATAATTAAATGCAACCAGCACAACAGAACTGCACAGCTACTGTCTGTAGTTCTTTAGTTTTCAGTCACAAGAAGACTATTAAAATATCACTTACCTAAAAACAACACACACACAGTGCTTTCCAAGAGAAGCACCCTCCCGTTCTGATGAGGTGTGCAGCTGCGGTCTTTCCCTTCTTCCGCGCGACTCTTAAGAAGCTGCTTAGACTCTTACACACACATAAGAAGTTCTTTACGGGTCACGTGTGAGGCTTTAGAAAGTTTAGCAAACCCCCCTAAAGGGTCGGGAGTACCCCAGTGGCGTCAGGCTGCAAGGCGAAAAGAGTTTACTAGAATCCACTAACTTTATTGAATGTGAAAAACAAAGTCACAATGCAATCTCTCTTGTTTAGGCACTATTAAAAAAAAATAATAATAATTTGTGTAAACTCAAGAATAAATGACCACACAGGCTACAGTGGGCTAGATATACACATATAGCAAATGACATGAATGTGTTTAACAGCACGTGTTTCATTTTTCTAACAGTTACTTCTGATCTGAAATGGTTGCATTGCTTTGTACAAACGATGAGATGTTCAAACTGGAATATATCATTTTATCAGAGCTGGTAAATAAAGGCAGGTGTATGCACAGTTGATCTTCAATAAAAGTTTGACTATTATTTTTTATAACTGTTACTAAATGTAACTTCTAAAAGTAGCAGTTAATCCATTCTCGAGCCAGCTATATGATCTTAGCATCACCCCATCAGACAATCCTCACGCGGGACTTGCCCTGCGGGGATATCTCCCCTGACGTCATACTGGTAAGAAACGTTTAGATCCATCAGCACTGAAAATGCATGTGAACAGACTATAGCATAATCAAGACTCTGGCACAATCCTGATGACATTAAACTCGCATTTAGCGACGAAACCGGCTCTGCTCAGTCAGCAAGACCACGTTTGAAGCATGATGATACGCGTCTGGGTCCAGCTGGAGGCAGAATAACATTACCTCATACTGCAGTTGTTTCCAGCGGCAAGTGGCTGGTGCTTGCAGAGTGTTTATAGCACAAGCTGAGCCTGACATCTTGTGGTGAGACATGGTATTACCCACGCTGAGACAAAAGGCCAATCCTTTTTGCCCCTCCCTGTCCCCGCACAAGCTGGCCGTGATGAACAACAGAATAATAATAACAGAAATACCTAGCGCACACACTTTTAATGGGCTGCCCTTAGCACGTCCGCTCGATTTCTTACCCTATAATACACTGTAGGATGCTCGGCTGGTAGGTGCTTCTATATCCAACGTTGAACAGATGACTTCATTTATGGGCAGTTCTTGGCAGGAGGCTCTAATTGAGACTGCCATCCTTAACTTTTAAATAAATCAAAATAAATGGAAAATAAATAAATGGCATAAATTAATGGAAAAGATTGACATACACTGGGCTACAGCAGAAGCAGAACTGACACGCTAAAAACATCGTCAATCTTCCATGTCAACGCATTACACCGGGACCCTAGCAACTGCTGCCTTCCATAGCAACAACTGAACCGTCCCATAGCAACTGTATGGGTCTGGGTGTGACCACTCCTTTCGGCATCAGGGCAGGCGTGTTATTGTTTAAGGCTAGAGTCAGTGAGTCGTTCTGTATATATATAGTATAATTTCAAACGCGCCACTTCTCTACTCTGCTTACTCGGTTACTGATGCAATCTGACATACAGCCTGCATAGTATGAACAAGCAGGTTTTAAAATGAACGCTAACCCCGATATCATATAATTGAGGCACAGCAGTCATTGCTATCTTTTATGCATACCAATCTTTTATCAACCAAATGCAAACGGCTTAAAAAAAACCCAAAGCAACGGTGAGAATAAAGCCCCTTCTTCGTCACCGCTGATTACGCTCTTTGCCTTGACAACGAGTAAGGCGCCTCCCTTTTAGTGGCGCACGTAGGGCGACGTGCCGACGTAAACACGCGCGGGTGCCGTGGTTACGGGTTCCTCTCACATTTTCCTCCACCCCGCAATCCCTGACAACAGCAGCGATGGCGGAATCCCTTCCAGAGGCAGCAGCATCCACCCCGGCGCCTTCTCCGGCCCCCAGCCCGGGCTCTGAACCCCCGTCCTCTTCGCTTCCCCCCTCCCTGTCCCCGCTTACCCCGTCTGGGGCCGGTTCTCAGCGCCTGCTCTTCTCACACGACCTGGTCTCCGGGCGGTACCGCGGGTCGGTCCGGTTCGGCCTGGTGAGATTGATCCATGGCGAGGAGGATTCGGACACAGATTCGGACTCAGACACCGGCGGTGGAGGCGGAGGAGGAGGAGGAGGAGGAGGAGGAGGAGGAGGCGGCGGCGGCGGCGGCGGCGGCGGCGGTAGCTCAGACACAGAGAGCGGCCGGGCGGACTCTCGGGCTCGGCTTCTTGGAAGAGGTTACGTGAGGGTGCAGTGGTACCCGGAGGGAGGCAAACAGGACGTCCAGGAAACCAAGGTATGGGTGGGACATTCTTCCAGGGTTTGTCTTTGTGCGTACTCTAATAATTCGGTACCACAGTCTTTGTCAGCTTTGCCCATAATGGAAACATGTTACAAATGCAAAATAATCTGCACCAAAAATAAACAAACGGTATGTGTAGCATTCTGCTCTCGTATGCAATGTGCATTCGTTATAAAGGCACTCTTACTTTTTTTATATACCTCATTTTGCAAGATTTGCAACACATTCTACAAATAGTAAAAGAACAACACATTCCACCGACCTATGCAAATGTATCATCTGTTTTGTTGAACATTGTACTCAACATGTTAACAACATGATGCTAAATGGACCAGAATAGCTGTTTAAAAGCTAGGCCCAAGCTTTTTTTGTAAGGACGTTTTCTATTGTTTACGTATTCCTTCTTGGTTCTGATGTGAGGTTATCACACCAGCAGGATGAAACGGAACATGCAGTAAT
>NC_054554.1:30164253-30216753 GCF_017654505.1 Polyodon spathula | reverse complement strand
CCTTTTACATGGCCTTGTAGGTGCCTGTGAGGGTTAGCAGCATGTTTGAATTACAAACAGGACTAACATTTCATTTTTGAACAGTAGCTCTCGTCAGCCTCGAGTCACCATTGCGCTGTGCAATAGAAACATTCCTTCTTGTATTGGAGAGCTCCACTGTCTGGCGTGTTGGCTATTAGCTCTGCTAAATACGAAATGTGATCCAGCAATGAGCATCGTTTTGACTGCATAAGCCTCTTTAAATTCATATGCATTTTAATTCTAAGTGCATTACCAGCTGCTGTGTCATCATGACAGTTTTATGAGTGGCAGGACTGCTGATGTGACTTGGACATAATTAAAAAAAAAATAAATGTCATTTCTTTTGTTAATGTTGATTCTACTAGAGGTTAATAGGTTCTCAGAACTGGCTGTGCACAGCCTCACACAGCCTTAACTATTACTGTAATAGACCACCACCATTGCAAATACACTGGCCTTTCAGAATGAACCCATGCTTTAATTAAGTCAAAACATTTTGTATGAGCAAATGTAGTGAAGGGCAAAAGTAGCCGGGCCAACTGTATGCTAGCCAAGGAATTTCTCCAGAGCGTTTTGGTAATGCTACAGTGAATCTCTTGTACCTGGTTTGCAGGAAAGCCAATGTGGAACGGTAGTGGACATCAACATTAAATGTGCCGTGAAGCTCGTGGGGACTAACTGTGTTCTGTACCCAGTGAACAGCAGAGATCTGCAGCACATCTGGGTGAGTACCGTTTCCACAGTGGAATGACAGAGAATGTGCCTTTAACATATCTGTGCGCAGAGTAACTCGGGTAAGAGGAGTTTACAACTAGCCACTGGAAAGGCGTTTCATAAAAAGCATATGAATAACTGTAACCTTGTCCTATCGTGTCGCTCAGTCAGTCTACAGTATCATTGATATGCTTTTTAAATAAAATTGGTCATGAACAAAGACTTTTTTTTAGAGGCATTGAAAATAACCCTCTTGGATTTAGTCCAAAAGTGTACAAAGTTTTATATGTATTTTCCCCATTATGGCCCAAAGAAATACTTTCACATTTGTATTTAATGTAAAAGTGTATATTTTTATTTCAGCCATTCATGTATGGTGACTACATAGCCTACGATTCGTGGCTCGGAAAAGTATATGACTTGAAGAATCATATTATTCTGAAGCTATCAAATGGAGCCAGGTATGCATTTATTTATGTATTCGTTAATATGAATCCCTTTTGAGTCGTCCTGCACACGCACTACAGAAATCCACTTTTCTCTGCTCTGTGTCTTCATTCATAGTGAACGAAGCTTCCCTGCAGGACACCTAGACAGGCTTCGGCACAGTAATCCATTTGGAATTCTCTGTTACCCTGTTAGTGTTGGGCACCTCTATTTGGATGCAGTTAAATTGCCACTGTGATATTTTACATAGTTTTAGCCACCATGGCTGCCTCCTGAAACAGCTGCTGTTGTGTTTAACAGCAAGCTTATGTGTTGGATTACAGGTGCTCAATGAACACAGAAGACGGGTCGAAACTCTATGATGTCTGTCCCCACGTCAGTGACTCGGTAAGCCCACTTCTCTTGTGTTTTAAGCAGAAGAAAGACGTTAAGATTTAAAAGGATGTTCTGCTCAGATTTTTAGTGTGATGGTTTGCGTGTCGTTTTTTTTTTTTCTCTTCGTTGCAGGGTCTTTTCTTCGACGACTCGTATGGGTTTTATCCTGGCCAGGTGCTGATCGGCCCCTCCAAGGTGTTCTCCAGCGTGCAGTGGCTGTCCGGCGTCAAGCCAGTCCTCAGTAAGAAGAGCAAGTTCAGGGTGGTGGTTGAGGAGGTACGTCTTCCCCGGAGGCTCTTCTCTCTAATGTAGTTCTGTATTCTACAGGTGGAGCAAATTAATGTATTTATTATTATTATTATTGCTGCTGCATATTGCTGTAGTAGTGGTGCAGCAGAGAATTGAAACATTAAACTATGTGAGCACATTGCAGCTCACTCTTCGTAGCTCTGTACCCTGAGGCACTGAAAAATATGGCTTGGGATGTAGATCATTGTTACTTTTACTATTGGGGTATGAGGGAGCTCTCGCATTGAGCAGTGGAGAGACTGCTTTGAAGTTCTTGCTTATTACAGCTGCCTGCTGGGGAACAAGCCAACCAGTTGGGATTTAGGTTGGCACTCATAGTAACTGTCTCCTAATATTAAGTAGTTTTCTATGGTTTTAGCTCTTATTTTCAGTATCTGGTGATACAGCAGTTGGGATTGTAGCTGGGTTTTGGCATGAAGACAGGTGATGTTTGTCTGTGTGCATGCAATCACATCGTCCATAGACCTTCAAGTTTGACAGCAGTGTGTGCAGAACAAGCATGTTGCTTTGTGGTGATTCAGGTTTTCAGATGGGTTTTCCATCTTCTCTCTCCCCTGGTTTTGTCCGGGATGCAGGTGCAGGTGGTGGAGCTGAAGGTCACATGGATTACAAAGAGTTTCTGTCCAGGGGGAGCTGAGAGCGTGTTTCCTCCAGCCTCAGTCATCACCCAGGAAAACCTGTCCAGGTGGGTTTTGCATTGCTGTCTGTGGTTTTAGGGACCAAGCAGAGTGTTTTAATTTTAAAGTTCATTCATTTTATCTGAGGAAATAAACAGAGGCTCAAAATCATGTAAAATTGTATTCGTAGGCAACCTGATTCTGTTTGCTTTCTGATTGGCCAAAAACAGCCCAGTTTTTTTCTAACAATCTAATGACCCAGTTTATGGGTTTGAAGAACTGTTGGTGGTAACCTTCAGTCAGACGTGATTAGAAAACTGAACTTGAGTAAATGAAACGTACCAGATAAGTGTTTATTTGTTTATTTTATTGTATTTTAGGGTAAAGCATTTGGGCTACTATGACCATGCTCAGTGGCTGCTGGGAGAGAGATGCCTGTACGTCTTCCCAGCTAAAGGAGATGTGACCCAGGTAACCTGTGAAGGGCCGGAGGGGACTACTATCTTACCGGACGGCTCGGTGGCCAAAAAGGTTTGTATGAAACGACAGGAGGAGACGATGAGAAATTGCGGGTACACTACTTATCGGGGGATGTGTGGTGCACACAGTTCAGCAGCTTCGTGATCAGGCTGTAGAAGCTGTTTGTGATTTTGCTACATAAATTCACAAACCTTTCAGTTCTTGAGCTAATTCTTCAAGGTTCGTTTCATAAAACTTGTCACGTGTATGTAAATATATTGTGTTGGACAATATTCTTTAAGTCAACATGTTCCAAAAGATAGGACGTTTTAATTTGTGTTTTGCCACTAAACCTGATCTACCCCAACTCTGCAGGTAAAGAGACTGCTGAAGAAAGAGATTGGGAAGAAGACTACAAGCATGGCGGACAGTCGGGCCTCAGGGGGCCAGCCTGCAGAAGATACGGAAAGCCCAGAGAAACCTGAAGAAGGTAACTTTGATAATTGTTTTAAAAAGAAATGTAGAGACCAGATTGGACTGCATGTTAATAATTGAAACCTGGGGGGCACTGCTGTTACACAGTGTGTCCCTGAAGCCAGACATTGTAGACAATAGCATCATATAATATGTAGTGTGGTTACAGAATGCGTTCCTCGTGGACACTGCACCATACGTCATAATGAATGTGTTCCTCATTTCACACCTGAAAAACACAGACGTCCAGTGACAACGGTTATGTCTACAATGAAACCCACCTTCTATGTCAACACCCTTGTGTGTTTATTTTTAAGACAACCTTGTCAGCGTAGTTTTCTTCCTTTCTGAAAGGGGATGGGAAGCTCGGAGATGATCAGGTGAACGGAGTGACCCAGCCGGGCTGCACCAACAACGGGCCGGTGCCGGGGGAGTTGAGGCAGGCTGCCCCGGACCTGTGGGTCCAGTCGGTGGAGCAGGACGCGGATGATGAGGGCGCGGAGGACACAGATGACACGAGCTCGGTCACCTCATCCGCGAGCTCCACGGCTTCCTCCCAGAGCGGCCGCAGGAAGAGCATCCCCCTCTCCATCCGCAACCTCAAGAGGAAACACAAGAAGAAGAACAAGAAGATTTCCCGCGATCTGAAACCGGGGGACAGGCAAGTAACCCCTTCCTCCTACCCGAGCATCTTCCGTAGAGTCTGTAATACGCTGTACTTGTGTGCTAAGCGATTGCTGCTCCCTAGGGTCTGTGTAACACGCTGTACGTGTGTGCCAAGCGATTCCCTTATTCCAAGAAACAAACAAGGTGTACCAATCAAAACAAGAAGCTGGCTGGCTCTGGGAGTTGTAGCACTGTCTTGTTGGAATGTCAGCATTGTTATATCGGTGAATTTAGTCTTTTATTGTTCATTAACTGGCACTTTATTGTCTCAAGCCTCTTAAAACAGTGATTTTTTGTTCAGGTTTTTTTTTTTCTTCTTGGGCTGGAAAAACAGTTGGATATTTACATGGGAAATGAATCCTGAAAGTACTGCCCTACAATAAAAAGTTAATACCGTACGGGGATGGAGATCAGACTCCATCCCATTGCATAGCAGTTTGATCCATTCCTGGTTTTTCTGGGCGTTTAAGACACACCTGGCCTAATCAGGCTCATTTTAAAACCTGGAATGGGGGAGACTGCTATGCAATAAGAGTCTTATTTCCAACCCTGCAGAATGTGACACAGTCCGCTGGCGCATTCCATCAGCGCACCAGTTCCTCAAGCCTCTGCATGCTCCTCTAATGGCTGGGTTTGATCCTCTGCAGGGTCGCAGTGGAGGTCGTTTCAACAGAGACATCCGCAGATGTGATGTGGCAGGACGGAACGCTGGAGACAGATATCAGATCCAACGAGCTGTTACCCATCCATCATCTGGACAACAACGAGTTCTGCCCGGGGGATTTTGTTGTTGATAAGCGCTGTATGTTTCTCTTGTCTATTTCATTGTCCTGCACCTGTCCCACAGTGCAATGCATTTGTATTCTTTTATTAGTAAAATGTAAAACACATTTTAAAAAAAATGTATCAAACATGCATCCTTTTGAAGCATATTAACTTCTATATATTTCTTCATGTCACTGCTATTGAGTTATTGTGTCTGTTTCATTTTTTGTTTAAAGCTCAAGCACCTCAAGACCCAGGCATGTATGGGGTGATCCAGTCTGGTGATCACAAAGGTCGAACCTGCTCTGTGAAGTGGGTTAAACTGAAGCCAAGCGGTGATGATGTTGAGGTTGGTGAACATTCTTGTCACTTCCACCACTGCACAGATTTTTTTTTTTGTCTCTTTCTAAATATAAAAACTATTCATCTTACATGACTAATGCTTCCACCACACTAAAAGATAACTCAGTTTATTCTTATGCCGCCTTTTTTTAATCATCAGGTAATCGGAGAAGAGGAGGATGTCAGTGTGTATGACATTGCAGACCACCCTGATTTTCATTTCCGAACCACTGACATTGTCATCAGGATAGGGAATGCAGAGGAGGCTCTGGCTGCTGACCGGGAGAATGAGGTAACCGTCTGGAGCAGGAACTCAGCAGAACTGCTTTCAATGGGCTGGGTGCTGGATGGAGCGAAGCGATCTGAATCCATGTAAAGCTGAAGAGTGTTTTCTAATTAAGAATGAAATACTCATGCGTCACACAAAGTCTCTCCCAATGTCTGTCCTAAAGTTTAGCACTAATCTTCAAGTGCCTTACCTGAATTAACATTAGGTAGTTCAAGGCGAGTGCTAGTGCTGATTGCGGTCAGTCAAACCAGCCGTTTGAGTAACAAATTTTCATTCTCTCTTCTGCTTGTTGGTTTCAAACAGGGATATTTTCTTTAGTTTCTGTGAAAGGCCGCCATTTGTCATTATGAATGACGGCAACTGATAATGCTAGCCTGAGCCAGACTTCTCTCCACCTGCAAAACTTCCTTCCCTGAAAGTCTGATAACCAAACTTTTAGATTGTGTGTGTTTTTTTTTTTTTTTTTTTTTTTTTTTTTTGGACCTAGTACTTGGTACACAATCAGATGTATCTATGTGGCAGATTGCAAGAATCTGCATGTGTGTTGTACAGGACTGAGAGCGGATTCTCTTTCTCTCTCTTAGCCCTCGGTGGGACAGGTGGCACGCGTCGATGTCAGCAGCAAAGTAGAGGTGGTGTGGGCAGATAATTCCAGGACCATTGTACTGCCGCAGGTAAACCAAGCCTGACTGCATCGCTGTTCACATTTTGTGGACCACCTTGTTTCTGAATATTTGAAATTCCCTTATTTTTCTGCGGCATGTGAGGGGTCCTGCTGTCAGCAGTTAGGCAGGAAGCTCCAGACAAGCTGTTGATTGATTCAGTGTCCTGCCAATACATTAAACCCCTGCCTGTCGCCGCGCACTGACAGATTTGCTAATGCAGTTCAGATGCAAACACATGCTGCTTTTTTTGTGTTTGACTGAACATCTTTGTTTTGTTCTTGTTTTTTCGTGAAAACGCTCTGCTCGTTAGTCGGCATTAGTGTTGATAATGTCTAACTGACTTCCTCCCTCCGTTCCCAGCACCTGTACAACGTGGAGTCTGAGATCGAAGAATCGGACTACGACTCTGTGGAAGGAAGCAGCAGTGGAGCCTCTTCGGAGGAGTGGGAGGATGAGAGCGACAGCTGGGAGACTGACAACGGGGTGACCGAGGAGGACCACCCAGGTGAGTCCGCCCCGGCCCCCACTCCCACCGCACCCCCCGAGGAGGAGCTGCAGGGTGCTGTGGGAGCGGCCGCGGCTGCCATTGCAGGGAAGCTGCCCAAAGAGGGCACCCCCAGGGTCTTTAAGGAGCTGAAGGAGGCCATCAAGATCCTGGAGAGCTTGAAGAACATGACGGTGGAGCAGCTGCTGACCGGCTCGCCCACCTCCCCCACCGTGGAGCCCGAGAAGCAGACCAAGGAGAAGAGGTTCCTGGACGACATCAAGAAACTGCAGGAGAACCTGAAGAAGACACTGGACAACGTGGCCATTGTGGAGGAGGAGAAAATGGAGGCCGTGGCCGAGATGGAGGAAAAGGAGGAGAAGAGCCAGGAGCCCCAGACCCCCGTCCGCTCCGAGTGGCCCAGCGACACCCCCGTGCTCTGCCAGCCAAGCGGGGGGAAGCCGGGGGTCACTTTCACCAGCGCCAAGGGAGAGGTCTTCTCAGTGCTGGAATGGGCTCCAGGTACACCCACAGCAGCCTTCTGTTTCTCTGTGTTTGTTTGCTTGTGATCTTGGGCCACCCTGTGATGATGATGGTTCTGTTTTTTTTTTTTTTTTTTTTTTTTTTTTTTAATATTGCCTTACAGGCTCTTTTGGGAGGGATTCAGTTTAATAGAGTGTGGATGCCAATATTTTTTATGGTTATTTTTCTTGTGACTTTGCAGATAGTCACGCTTTTAAGAAAATGGAATTCCAGCCAGCAGAGGCTAAGAAATTCTTTAGCACAGTGAGAAAGGAGATGGCACTCCTAGCAACATCTCTTCCCGACGGCATCATGGTCAAAACTTTTGAAAGCAGAATGGTAAGTGATGCATCTAGCTTCCTGACACCAAGGCTAAGCTGGGTTTTCTCCAAAAGGGGTTTAGGTAATTAACATTCAGGGCCTCCAGTCAGCATTCATCGACTATTAACGCCCTTCAGCAGTGTGTTCTGAGTCTGTTAGTGTGGCTTGTTTAATTAGGAAAAAAAAGCTGATGCTTAGAAAAGATCTTTTAACATCAGCAGAAATAAACAGTTGATGCATGTCAGCATGCCGCTGGCAGTGCAGCATATCCCTGCTGCACTTAAGCATGTGATTGAAGACAGCAGTAACTGCAAGGAAAGTATCTGCTTGTGTATTGGACTCTGATCTTGCATGCTGTCTATTCCAGGACCTCTTTGCAGCGCTGATTAAAGGGCCGACGCGCACCCCGTACGAGGGTGGGGTATTCCTGTTTGATATCCAGCTGCCAAACATCTACCCTGCAGTCCCTCCACTGTTTCGGTACCTGTCCCAGTGCAGCGGCCGGCTCAACCCCAACCTGTACGACAACGGCAAGGTGTGCGTCAGCCTGCTGGGCACCTGGATCGGGAAGGTAATGCAGCCTCCATCATTACTACAGGACAGCTTGCCTTGGCAAGCATCAGGGGTTCTCTTTACAGACATTGAAACACAAAATAACTTTCAGGCAACTGTATGTATATATGTGTGTTTTTTGGTTTGCAATTGTCAAAGTTGCTTATATCAAGGGAACAATATTAATTCTAAAAACCGATTTTATTTTGCTCTTTTTTTTTCTGCAGGGAACGGAGAGATGGACGAGCAAATCCAGCCTCCTTCAAGTGCTGATCTCTATACAAGGCAAGTCCAGAATCTCACAGCTAGAGAGCAGATCAATTAACTTCTCTGTTTGTAATAATTAATATAGTTTATTGTTTTTTCCGTTATGTTTCCAGTTTCGTTTTTGGGTAGGGGATGGTTTTGAAAGGGTTTCTTTTGTGTTGTTTATTAATAGCTTGTTTAATGGCTACAGACTCTCTGCTGCATCCGTTCTGGCAGATGCTGTTGTTTTGACACATTTGTATTGTATTTTAGTATATGCAGTGTATTTGCAGCATCTGCTTTGCAAAGGTTTTTTTGTTACTGTTGGGTTAAAGGCTTTGGTTTGGCTCGGGTTCACGCAGGAATGTTGAATTTTATAGGTGAGCTGAGGTTTGGGTAACATGTTTAACGTTCACCTACTGGCCCCATTCTTACACAACAGCCACATCTCCTATCTTTTTTAACCTGGAACGCACTGGTAGCACAGTGAGGCCCAAGCTGACTGTGTTGCTATGTCTGTGCAGGGCTGATCCTGGTCAATGAGCCGTACTACAACGAGGCTGGCTTCGATAGCGACAGGGGTCTGCAGGAGGGCTACGAGAACAGCCGCTGCTACAACGAGATGGCCCTGATCAAGATGGTCCAGTCCATGACCCAGCTGCTGCAGAGGCCGGTGGAGGTCTTCCAGCAGGAGATCAGAGAGCACTTCTCCGCCAGTGGTTGGCGGCTGGTGCACCGCATCGAGACCTGGCTGGAGCTCAACGAGCTGGCCGAGCGGAGCCTAGGCCACAGGGAGTGCAGCAGGACCCCGGAGCCCGGGGACGAGCTCTCTGCACCCGCTGCCTGCTCAGAGGCCAAGGAAGAGGAGCTGGAGGACTCCGGCCTGGGAGCCTGTACCACCTCCCCCCAGGAGACCAGCCAGCATTTGGACTCGGAGGGTGCCGGCCCGGCCAGGGCAGCGGAGGGTGGGGCTGCAGCGGCAGGACCGGGGGAGCTGAGGATGTCCCAGGACTCTGCAGGGGGCCAGCCCAGCGTCAAACCAAAGAAGAGGAGAAAGAGCTACCGGAGCTTCCTGCCGGAGAAGCGAGGATATCCAGACATCGGCTTCCCTCTCTTCCCACTCTCCAAAGGATTTATTAAGAGCATCAGCGGGGTCCTGCAGCACTACCGTGCTGCCTTGGCTGCTGCTGGGATACCAGAGAGGAGAGAAGACAAATAAGAATGGGCGTCTGACCTCTGCACTCTCCCTTCCCTACCTGCCCCACAACCAACCCCACCCCAATACAACTGCCTCCTTTCATCCCTCTGCCTCCCCTTTGTTAAATCAGTGTTCTCCAGCAGTCAGGGTTATACACACCAGGGACCCACCCACCAGCCCAGGCTCAAATTCCCATTAAGTATAACATGCAGTACAAGCTGCAAAAGATTTTAATCAGATTGTTTTTATGCTCTTGCTAGAGTTATAAGAAATACAGTTAAAAAAGCAGGCCTGATTTACACAAGCCCCTGAAGCTTGGAGAGGTAGAGGGGTCCCCATTATAAAGCACACTGAAGAACACTGATAGTGCCAAGACTGTTACTCGCATCTGTATGCTCACAAGCATTCTCCAAACTGAGTATCAGAGTTGGGGTTGGAGGGTGGTGATCTTAATCTAATTTAAAAACAATATAGTAATATATCTAAAAGGGTTTGCACAAAAAAAAAAGCTGTCAATGCAAAGTCTTTAATGATATTAAAAAAAATAATACAAAATTAGAAGTGTCAAATAAAAACATTTAATTAATGTCTTGATTCTGTTTGGGTCCTGAATTGTGGTCGGGTCCTGAACCAGGTACAAGTGAGCTTAAAGGTGTTATGATTATTATTATGATGATGATAGTTATTATTAATGTATAGCTGTGTTCCATAGCAGTCCTGTGCTACACACAGCACAGCCAATTCCAAACCATGGAGAATTCAGTAATTGCATTTGTGTTTCTAAAACCAAACCATTGTCCTGAACAAAAAGAACGATGGGAGCTGAAACTGTCCTTTTGTTGTTTCAAACCGCTTTGAACCGCTAGTGCAGTGAGCAAGCAGGCATGGTGAGAATAGACAGCTGTGTGCAAACATCCTGCAGGAGATGGACTATACTGGGAAACCTTGACAGGAACAGCAAGAAAACACTTGTGTGTGTGTGTGTGTGAAGAGTTTAGTTGTGAAAAGATCTGAACTCTCCCTAACTGGCTCAATAAACTTAGATTCCATTAAAAAACATAGTAATAATAATTGGGTGCATTGGTGTGCATTCTGCTGAGGATGGATTTATTTATTTTTAATCTAATCTACTGGATTGATAACCTCAGCCCAGCCTTTCTGCTGTTTGTAGCTCTTGGCGCGGGGGCAAAGTGTTTGGATTGCAGGTGCACTCAGTACTTTCTCAGTTTGATGGTTAGGGGAGGTGCTGGGGTTTACACCTCGTGCAGGATCTCCATTAGCATGCATAATCACTAACAAGGCGTTGGGATCCTCATCTGCTGCTGCTTTCAAGGAATAAGCCTCTTTCTGTAAGCTTCAGGGTGTGTTCAGTAGCAACCAGAAAAAAATAACCTTCATTTGGCGAATGGTGGGCAGTATCTTCCCTGGGCAGGATCTGAACACAATTGGCATCATGGCTGGTGCATCCTACCAGCCGAGCCAGTGGCTACAGTGCATCCAGCCTGTTTATTAATCTGGGTAGCACAACCTGGCATGAATCAAAAGGGTACCTACCACATCTGTTGTGTACTTTATATTAGCAGAATGGTTTGGAGTGTGTGTGTGTCTTATATATATATATAATTACACACACACACAGTGTGTGCTGTCCTGGGTATTTTACCTTTTAAACAAGATGACCAAAATAGATCCTCTATCTATATGTGCATGCTCTCTCAATATCTCATCTGAAATGAATCGATCTGATATCAGTTACATAAGCTTGAAAACAGGGATGAAACGGTGCAGGTTTACAGGCTTGGCAGTCAGTTTATTAACCTCGGGAGAGCCTGTTTGGGAAATGATGCCGCCTCACATTTCCCGTTTCGGAGCTGGAAAAGGGGGGGATCGAAGCACAAGGAGCCGTCTTGCCCAGTCCAGCATGAACATCGCTTCCACAGTAATATCCAGCTGTTGTAGCAGAGGGGGTGGGCGGGGTTTATTTCTTAAAGAAGTGAATTAAAAAGTATCAGGACTTTTATTGGACTGACACAAACAAGCGTTTAAAAAAAAAAGGAGACCCGTTTTCTATTCACACCTTAGAGGGGATTCTTCACTTTTGACAGTTGAAATGCTGGGAGTTGTAATGTGCTCAGTTCAATAAGAGTATGTAGTTTTTTTTTTTTTTATTGCATTAGTGTCTGACTGGGCCAGCGATCTTTCTTCAAATGCGATGTTGTATTTGTCTGATCTTATTTGCTGCCTGTAAGCCTGGGATTTATTTATTTATTTGTTCTTCATTTTGGCTGCTATGTTTTTTTGTTTTGTTTTTGTTATTGCAGCTCCAGATTGTTTCTGTAGACAATGTGAAGCTAGATCTGAAAAGAATCAAAGCACACAAAGCTATGTAATATTCCTTGTGTATGTGGATAATATGTAAAAATAAGCATAATTTAAAGGTACAACCAAAGCATGAAACTTGTTGCTTCGAGCCTTAGAAATGGCGACGCAGACAAAAGGACTGTATGCTGTAAACGTTTTGCACAGCGGCCGGTTAGGGTACCAAATTAAAATAGAGTTTGTAGCCTGATTCCTCTGTACAGCAGTCAGAATTATACAAGAAAAGTACAAAAAAAAAATGTTGACGTGATAATGTGAAGGCTTGAGTATTCTTTATGTATAAATTGCTGTGTGTTTTGTTATTTCTTTTTTTTTTTTTTTTTACATGCCAATGATTTTGGTTGCATTACAGAACATGTATAAAAAAAAAAAAAAAAAAAAAAAAGGCGATACATTAAATTGTACTGTGCAAGCAGAAGCATGGCAGCCAGGTGTTCCTTTCTTTTAAATGACAAAATAATAAAGAACATGCAAGAAACAAATAAATAAACTCAACCGTTTACGCACAGCCGGAGCAGGCAGTTCCTCCAGCCTTCAAGTGTTTTAGATGTCTTTTCAACAATGACTTCCACAGTTTCATTGTAAACGTGCAGCGTTTGGCACAAGGGTAACGCTGCTGCAGTTCTGCAGCTATCATTGCCACAGGACTCCTTTGTAAAGAAGGCAGTTCTCTGGAATCAGTAAATGCTCTGCTAAAATGAAAGCTAGTTATTATGCAGTCCTTGTGTAAAATATTATACAGCCTAGAACTGTATTTGAACTATTACCTTTAAACTTATTCTGGTAAATAAAGGATAATAAATGGATAAACCGACTCAATCCTGGTGCCTGAAGGTTAAGTAGAAGATAGGAAATGGAGCAGAGTAATTGGCCAATATGAGGTCCTTAATTCAAACTGTTTAATCTCTTCTAAATCAATCCACTGGAAAATATGGAAATTATTTATATGTTTTACTTTTTTTTCTGTTTGCTGAAAGAAAATCTCAGTTCTAGCACACGACCTCTGAATGTTGCCTGTCAGTGTAACCCAAGAGCTTCCTCGCTGTGCTATACGTTCAGTCTAGCGATCCAAGGGTAGCTGCCACAGCATCAAAGGCCTAGAAGTACCTCTGCTGTTTGTATACTGTGTGTGTGTGTGTGTGTGTGTGTGTGTGTATATATATATATATATAGAGAGAGAGAGAGAGAGAGAGAGAGAGAGAGAGAGAGAGCTTTTCTATCATTAATGTAAATACATTTTTTTATTAAAAAATCAGTATTTCATATTTTGGTTCTTCATTATAAAAAGTTACAGGCTTCTAAGTGTAAAAATATAATCATACAAATATAGTTGAACAGATAATTAAATGAACTGGTCTAAACATGCTGTGAGATGACATCCACTTTTTCTGTAAAGAGGTAACATTTCTGAAACGGGTTTAGCAGCTCACGCTGCATGTTACGATAAAAGGCTTGTGATGTAGGTGAAAGAAGGTTGCTGTTGAGAAATCACATTGTTCAGCTCTGATTACACAGCAAACAGATTTAGGAGGTTAGAGTTCAAAATCAAATTTCAGTTTATAGTTTCATTCAAGCCTACTTCCCAGTTACAAGCTGCATCTTTCCCTCAGAAGCAGGTCATGTGATTGTTAGGGCGTGTCTGGTTTGCTTTGTTGGCAGCTCGGTTGATAGGGAACTCCACAGCACATATCAATATGATCTGCACCCTTCCCTTTCAGCCTTGTGAAGTCTTCGTTTAAACACAGTGTCCTGCTGCATCGAGAGCTTGTATTGCTGCTCCATTATCTGATTTGTTCTTTCCTTTTCATTGAAAAATGTAATCGTTCACATTCTCCAGCAGGCTGATACTCCAAAATGCTATTAAAGTGCAAAGGTAAAGGGCTGCCCGTGCTGTTTCCAAGGCAACCAGTGCCAGCACTGCAGTCTCCCTGACAACCAGCGTACCTGTCCGTGTGAAACTGACACTCCCTGGAGTGAGAGGAGATAATTTTCTGTTTCTTTAGAAAAGCAGAACTGATATGCACACCCCTATCCCGTCTCGCTCTCTCACACAAACACACACAGAGAGCCAGGGCTATTCATTCCCCCACTCCTGCAAGGTGCATGGATACTGTGTGCATACTGTGGATCCAAACTCCTGCAAGGTGCACAAAGGACTCGGATACTGTGTGCCAGTGCTGCAGTTCAAGTACAGGGAGGAAATGCTTTATCAGCTTCTAAAACTCAGACGGCGAACTTCACTGCAACAAAGTCACATAACTTAAGGAGCGTGCCTTTTCAAGTCCAGCACACACCTGCCATCACATTTCAGAAAGACATCGCCAGACACAGTCTGGTGAATGCTGTACACAATGGCAAGCAGTGGATTGGACCAGTACCTCACTGGCTGATCTGCATGAAGTATTGTGTTGTAATTATGTGTAAGTTAACAATGCCATGATGGGACTGGTCTCTCATGCAAAACTTCATCAATAACCCAGACCCTTTTAATCATTCTCTGCTCTACAAACCAGGCAGTGTCCTATGCTTTTAATTGAATCATTATCTGATCTATCTTTTGTTCTCTGTATCTTAAAGCCATTTGTCAAGAATAAGGCTTCCACCTTTAAACATGTAAACCCCTCAGTTTAGTCCTCCACTAATAAACTTTTAGAAAATCCATAAACTAGTATTAAGTGACAAGTGTGGATCACTTCTCCCCGATACACTTGTGTATTACTTTGCAATCACACACTGACTCAGTGGCAATCCAGTTCATTATCCTAACTTTTTTCCACTCTACAAAGATATATTTTGTAAATACTTGCTATGTAAGTTCCTGTTAGGAAAGTACAGCGTCCATAATCGGTGTTGCCAGATCTTTTAAAAAAAGAAAAAAAACTTTGGAGGCTTTTTATGTACCGCAAATCTCTCAAACCCTCTCCAAATGTACAGTAAGATTTTTCCAGTTCAAGATTGTTCACAGCAAACAAATGACAAAAAGTCCAGTGCAGAGCAAGTGCTTGGGTTCAGCCGGCGATCAGCCTCCCCAGCCCTCTGTGGACCTGCACTTGGATGGGGCCGTACTCCACCGCCTCCCCGTCCACCGTGATCACCCCCTTGGGCGTGTAGGGCTCCAGGCGGAAAGCCCGGACTGGCACGTAGCTCAGGTGGGGACAGCGGAGCTCCAGGTGGGTACCCTTCTCCATGGCCAGGAAGAGGCGCAGGAGGGCAGCCCTGGAGATGCCAGCCCTTACGTAGAAGAGGTGGAGGAGCCCGTCTCCCAGAGTGGCCGCGGGGGCCGCCAGCAGGTCCTGGGAGAGGTGGGACTGGTACACAACCAGCACCAGCACAAAGTGCTCCTCCTTCACCATGGTCCAGTGAGCGGGCACGGGCTGGTCCAGTGGGGCCAGGAGCACGTCGGCAGGGCCCTGCACCCCCAGCGATGGCACCTTGCCTGAGTTGTTGGAGTTGGAAGAGTTGTATAGGGTGTGGGGGGCTCTGTTGCTCTCGGACGGGGTCTTCCCTGGGAGGCAGCGCAGGGAAGCTCCGCCTGGCAGGTCAGGGGAGCCCTCAGCCAGGCCCGGGGCCGGGAGCTCCTGGGCAGGGAGGTATGCCAGCCTGCCTCGGTACACACGCAAGGCAGCCAGCTGCATCAGAGTGCCCACAGTGAAGCGAGCCGCCCCCATGAGCCGGTACTTCTCACTCTCGATGTCCACGTCGGACACAAAGCCCCAGGCCACACTCAGGAAGGAGAAGTGCCGCTTGCCGGAGGCCGTGGTGACGGAAGCCAGGTCCAGCGGGGAGACTAGCCCCTTGCACAGCAGGAAGGTGCAGTTCAGCAGCAGCTCCTTACTGGAGAGGGTCTGCCTCCTGTGGGGAGAAAGAAGAGAGGAGGAGGCCCTGGTCAGTGCCTGTGCCAGCCAGGTATCAGACACCAAGCAAGCAGCCTGCTGTGGATTAACCACTGGGAACCTTGCAGTGTAAAAAAAAAAAAAACAAGCATTTACATAGTACAACCACAAAAGTGTTATTTGTGTTTTGCTAGATCATGTATAGTTATATGGTGTGCTGGTTCTAAGTTTACAAAAAAATAAATCATTCTACAAAAAGAATAAATACAGAATGTTCAAAACAGAAGGCAGTTGTGTTACATACACATAACCCAGTGATACTGCACAAGCAATGTGGTGCTCACAGTTTCCTGTGTCATTGAATACCGCCTCTGCCATAAAAGATCTCATTTTCACCATATACTGAACTTTGGCATTTCTGTCACTGGAGTGTAATTTCAGTAAACACCCACCAGGGGGCAACGTGAACGCTACTGCCTGAAGCAATAGCTGAGACTTCAGGAAGTGGATTGACAAAGAGGATCTCTTGTTTCCCGGTTTTAACCGGAACATTCCTCAATACCCACATTTACAAGCATGTAACACCCCTTCACTGCTCTGAATGGTGTGAGTCTCCCTTTGCATTGCCGTCTCTTACAGCCGCTCTGTGCTTCCTTCCACGCAGTTACATCGATTTGAGTGAATTAAAACATTGAATAATGAATTGCCAGTCATGCTGATATAGCGGTCTTGTAATAAACACTGCAGGGTTCAGGGAATCAGGGCACTCAGCCAGGATCAACACTGAGATACAGCGTGTCAGGCCGTGCCCCTCAGGTGCCACCAGGTGGCAGTGTGCCAGGGCTCCTTACCCAGAGTAGTGGTTGATAGAGGTGGCCACCGCGTTCCCAGAGCCCCCAGGCAGGATTCCCAGCGGCTTCCGAACAGCGTCCTCCCAGTCTGCCCGTGCCATCAGCCCATTCACAACCTGCCAGGGACACACCAGGGGGCTTGCTTTAGAACGTACGTCTCAAAGAGTTGAGAGGGTACCTCTACAGTCCAGAGGGGAAGATTGCATGCATTCACAGACTAATCCTGACTGTGGAGCTAATTGCCAGAAAATAGGTTTTTAAAATAATGTTGTTCTATTTAATAGCTACTGGAGCCATGTTTTGCTTGTTTTGTACTTGGTGGGCTGGCTGTGCTGTAACAGTGGGTGGAGAGTTAAGGAGGAACAGTTTAAGTGCACCGGTTCTCTTTGTCTAATCTGAGCTGCACCCAGCCTGGGATAGAGGTTCACACCCAGATTAGAAAAACCACAAAAGATTTTCTTTTAAGGCAGTGATGTTAGAGGCACACTATCTTGCGGTGGTTTCGCTGTTCGGCTTTTTGACTGAGCTCCGTGAGAGAAGGGTCTTACCTCAAACAACAGCCCGTCTCCTGACAGGACGACCAGGGCGTCCCACTGCGACAAGTCAGCCTCCTGGAGCAGCTCACGGGCGTGATTCTGCCGCTCTGCAACATGGACAAGGACAGCAGTGAGCAGGGCGCGCACACACACACACACACACACACACAAGGACAGCAGTGAGCAGGGCGCGCTCACACCACACACACACACACACACACACACAAAGATATCAGTGAGCAGGGCACGCAGACACCACACACACACACACACACACACACACACACACACACACACAGGGACAGCAGTGAACAGGGCGCGCACACACCACACACACACACACACACAAAGATATCAGTGAGCAGGGTACGCAGACACCACACACACACACACACACACACACAAGGACAGCAGTGAACAGGGCGCGCACACACCACACACAAAGACAGAAGTGAGCAGGGCGCGCACACACCATATATACACACACACACAAGGACAGCAGTGAGTAGGGCACGAAGACACCACACACATACACACACAAGAACAGCAGTGAACAGGGCGCGCACACACCACACACAAAGACAGCAGTGAGCAGGACGCGCACACACACACACACACACACACACACAAGGACAGCAGTGAGCAGGGCACGCACACTCACACACGTTCAATTGTATTTACAGGAGAAGAGTATTGTGATCTCTGTGAGCTCAGCCCCCCTGCACCTCTCACCTGTAACCAGCAGGGTGTACTGTGCACCCGCCTCGGTCAGCATGCCCTGGACGTGGCTGTGGAAGAGCGGCAGTGCGTGGCCCGTCCCACTGTGAGGGTTCACCAGGACCAGCAACCTGCAGGGGCGTGGCAGCAGACTGTACAGCTGACCTGGGGGGAGAGGGTTGATATAAATAGTGAGCGGTTCCCTGCCACACATGTGGTAAACTACACTGTATCGCTCCAGTGGCTTGTAATTCACATCCTTACATTGAACAGGTGCACCTCGCAATCAAGGGTTAAACTGCTCAGGATTCTGGTTGCCCTTGACAACCCAAATCTCCTCCGGGCTTCTAGAAAGTGGGATTGAAGGAAGCCCAGTCTTTGAGTGTTGAAATAATAACAGAGCAGGGAGTCTCCTGTTAATCTCTAACCACCATAACACAGCTCAGCCTGGATCTACAACACACTGCAAACAGCTCCCAATGCACAGGAACACTCGGCTCAGCCTGGATCTACAACACACTGCAAACAGCTCCCAATGCACAGAAACACTCAGCTCAGCCTGGATCTACAACACACTGCAAACAGCTGTCAATGCACAGGAACACTCAGCTCAGCCTGGATCTACAACACACTGCAAACAGCTCCCAATGCACAGGAACACTCAGCTCAGCCTGGATCTACAACACACTGCAAACAGCTGTCAATGCACAGAAACACTCAGCTCAGCCTGGATCTGCAACACACTGCAAACAGCTCCCAATGCACAGAAACACTCAGCTCAGCCTGGATCTACAATACACTGCAAACAGCTCCCAATGCACAGGAACACTCAGCTCAGCCTGGATCTACAACACACTGCAAACAGCTGTCAATGTGGACAGAAACACTCAGCTCAGCCTGGATCTGCAACACACTGCAAACAGCTCCCAATGCACAGGAACACTCAGCTCAGCCTGGATCTGCAACACACTGCAAACAGTTGTCAATGCACAGGAACACTCAGCTCAGCCTGGATCTACAACACACTGCAAACAGCTGTCAATGTGGACAGAAACACTCAGCTCAGCCTGGATCTACAGCACACTGCAAACAGCTCCCAATGCACAGGAACACTCAGCTCAGCCTGGATCTACAACACATTGCAAACAGCTGTCAATGTGGACAGAAATCACTGCCACTGATCAGTGCATCTTATTGAAGGATAATCTTAACAACAATCAGACTGCTCAGAGGGGGAAGAAGCACAAGCTTTAGTAACATTGTGAAGCACAGTCCTGAGATGAAGAAGACTGCCTGTCTGTCTGTCCACAATCACAGGGACTGACGAGGAGTATGGGGAGCGTCACTAACAGGGAGATTGACTGAGCGCTGTGGAGAAGGGGCGAGCTGAGATGGCAGCCCCAGGTGAAGTACCAGGAGACCTGGCAAGGCAGCCCTGCACTCCGGCCACCCTCTGCTGTACCGCCATTCAGGGAGAATAAAGCACTTCCGTGCCCAGTGCTGTTGATCCAGTTTTCTAAGGGCTGTGAATTGATCCCACAGCATTGATTGGAGCCCTAAGGAACTGTGCCTGATCCAGCACTGGCAGCTGTGGCAAGGAGATAGAGGCACATTGCTGTGCTGTGCCAAGGACTCTGCCACAGGGCTCCACCCCCCTTCATCCTCTTTGCACTGTGCACAAGGACCCTCTGTCTAATCTTCACTGCAGTACAGCAATCCCATGTGAAATCAATGCTAAAACAGATTAGTGATACATAGTTAACCTTGGCAAACCTGTTGGGCAGCATTTGGTTATCAGCAATGCGGGTGCAGGAATGCACAGGAAAAAAAAACAAGCACAAACAATGTGTGAGCTGTTTCCAAACAACACACAGGCATTGTTTCCTCACAATGAGGCTATTGTGGGCAGAGAGCTCCCTTGTATATCTATCTAATGGCACTGCGGGCTGCTTTGTGCTTTTTCTCTTGTTAATATTTTAAAGATCGGATGATTTCCTGTTCGCTCGGATATATTTTATGTGGAACGTCAACTTTCATTGTCTGTTGGGGACAGATGCCCAGGCTCTCAGAGTGATACTCTCTGTGCGTTCCCTCCCACAACACTCACTCTGTCAAATATAGAGATGGAAGTAGAAATATAGTGATTCTGAAGAGAAAAACTAGTGAGGAGCAAATGCTGCTGGGGTTTTATTACATTGTCAGGGAATATAAATCTGTAACTATGGTAAAACTACAAGAAGTTACGTCAAGTTTTACTGTATTACTGTTTGAGCATCAATAGGTTTGGGTGAAGGAATAATATACAGTTGTAAGAATGTTCTTTGAATCATTGTGAAACCGTGTATTCGTCATCCTATTACAGCCATCATTGTGCAACCACTTCCCAGTACTATAGAGCTATTCCTGCCACGGTCAAGGGAGCATGTCAGAGCCTGGCTCATGAATCAGAGATGCTCTCTGCTGCTTTCCCAGCCCAATGTGCTGCACCGCTTGACTTGCAAATTTTAATATTACTTCAATATTTAAAAAAAGAGGAAAAAGGAATCTGAATCAATTGTGAAATTCAACAATCCACAGGTCATGTTACTGTTCAGAGAGTGGAGTCAGAGAGCGAGTGTCAGTGACTCAGAGAGAGAGAGACAGAGCGTGATAGAGAGGCAGAGAGAGAGAGCAAGCAGTGAATATGGACAGGGTCCTGCCTGAGGCTGGAGGTAGAGCACCAGTCACAGCCCAGCTCAGCACAGAGGTCGGGGAGCTGACAGCATGTCAAGATCCGCACTTGAGTGTCTGAAGGCCGGGCTGACTGAGGGAGCTCTGTGGGCTGATGACCCGAGTCCCTGTGCCTCCATGCAGCTTGACAGCACCTCCTCTGCTCCGTGGGTTTAAAGCACTTTCTCTCCACGCAGCAGATGAAGGGCTGTGTAACCCTCTCACTGACTCTGACAGGATTTCCATCTGCAGTTCTCACAGCACCAGCATGTCAAGAGAACTATTCTCCCTGCTGGTCCTACTGCACCCGTCCAATAGCTGTCTATACTGCTCTCAGGGGTGTTGCTGTGTTATGTTTAGATCTCAGTTGTAACCTGCAGCTTCCAGTTTGGGATTGTTATGTAGAATCCTTGTTTATTTTTCTCGCCCTGGTTTTTAATGGTAAATACTTTTTTCTGTTCTATGTGCTGTACTATGTCTCTGAGCCACCCTCTAAGGTGACTCGTGTCCCGTATTTCAATCTGGGTCGCAGCCTAAAACCACGTGTACAATACTCAAGATGAAACTCATTAAAATGAAACGGGGAAGCGAAAACAAGAAGTGGTTCTTTCTAGACACCTGCAAGTCAGCAGGTGTCAGATGAAACAGGAGTTGCAGGAGGGCAGTTTGTCTCACTGTAAGTGCGCTTGCCTGTGCTGTGCTCTGCTGTGCTGTGCTCTGCTGTGCTGTGCTCTGCTGTGCTCTGCTGTGCTGTGCTCTGCTGTGCTCTGCTGTGCTGTGCTGTGCTGTGCTGTGCTGTGCTCTGCTGTGCTGTGCTGTGCTGTGCTGTGCTGTGCTCTGCTGTGCTCTGCTGTGCTGTGCTCTGCTCTGCTGTGCTGTGCTGTTCTAACAGCAGTGTCTGCAGAAATAGGTGCACTCAGTGTGCCTCAGTCACAGTGCAGGTGCCAGGTAGAGCAGGTTGAGCAGGTAAAGCAGGTAGAGCAGGTAGAGCAGGTAGAGCAGGTAGAGCTGATTCTCATGGCCCAGCCCTGGACTCCTCTCTGACAGTGAAAGCAGGCAACCAGGCACAGTGTTGTACACAAACACTCCTGTCAACGTTGTTGACTTAAATACTGTGCAGAAGCTATCGATACATAACAAGCACACAGGCTTTAAACAAAGTGTTCATTTCACACCCAAGGACCTGCAGGCTGAGTAAAACACTTGAAAGGACTTCAGCTGAAACATTTCATTTCTAATAGACTTTCTTCAATCCTACTTTAAAGCTAGTACATAATATAGAACACACACACTCTGACACACAGACACACTCTGACACACACACACTCTGACACACACACTCTGACACACACACACACTCTGACACACAGACACACTCTGACACACAGACACACTCTGAAACACACACACTCTGACACACACACTCTGACACACAGACACACTCTGACACACAGACACACTCTGACACACAGACACACTCTGACACACACACACACTCTGACACACACACTCTGACACACACACACTCTGACACACAGACACACTCTGACACACAGACACACTCTGACACACACACACACTCTGACACACACACACACTCTGACACACACACACACTCTGACACACACACACACTCACACACACACACACACTCTGACACACACACACACTCTGACACACACACACTCTGACACACACACACTCTGACACACACACACTCTGACACACAGACACACTCTGACACACAGACACACTCTCACACACACACTCTGACACACACACACACTCTGACACACACACACACTCTGAAACACACACACTCTGACACACACACTCTGACACACACACACACTGACACACACAGGGACTTGCTGTGTGTGACTCTGACACACACACACACTCTGACACACACACACACTCTGACACACACACACTCTCACACACACACACACACACTCTGACACACAGACACACTCTGACACACAGACACACTCTGACACACAGACACACTCTGACACACACACACACTCTGACACACAGACACACTCTGACACACAGACACACTCTGACACACAGACACACTCTGACACACAGACACACTCTGACACACAGACACACTCTGACACACAGACACACTCTGACACACACACACACTCTGACACACACACACACTCTGACACACACACACACTCTGACACACACACACACTCTGACACACACACTCTGACACACACACACACACACTCTGACACACACACACTCTGACACACACACTCTGACACACACACACACACTCTGAAATACACACACTCTGACACACAGACACACTCTGAAATACACACACTCTGACACACACACACACTCTGACACACACACACACATACGACCACACACACACACACACTCTGACACACACACACTTTCTGACCTGTGTGTGTGACACACACTTTGTGTGTGTGACACACTGTGTGTCCTGTGTGAGACTTTTTGTGTGTGTGGACACTGTGTGCAAACACACACACTCTGACACACAGACACACTCTGACACACAGACACACTCTGACACACACACACACTCTGACACACACACTCTGACACACACACACACTCTGACACACAGACACACTCTGACACACAGACACACTCTGACACACACACACTCTGACACACACACACACTCTGACACACACACACACTCTGACACACAGACACACACTGACACACACACACACTCTGAAACACACACACTCTGACACACAGACACACTCTGACACACAGACACACTCTGACACACACACACTCTGACACACACACACTCTGACACACACACACACTCTGACACACAGACACACTCTGACACACAGACACACTCTGACACACAGACACACTCTGACACACAGAAACACACACACTCTGAAACACACACACACTCACACACACACACTCACACACACACACACACACACACACTCTGACACACACACGCACACACAGAGTAAGTCACCAGCTACAGTAATCTTTAGCACAGGATTCGTAATTCCACTTCCCTGCAAGTGGCAGCATTAAACTTTGCTCTGTGGTGTTTTACCTTCGGAGAAAAATAATTCAAAGTGTAATGAAACAAAGATAAGGCTGGCAGTCCAAAGGTTGCAGAAGCTATTAAATTCATTCTATGAAACCCACCATACAAAAACAGAACAAATCTTCTAAGGAAAACACAAAGAAAGAAACAACCCAGCCCAAGCCTTCTACGCTCACCTTCTTGTTTGGGAAGCTGCTGAATGGAGCTGTCCTGGATTGCTTGAGCCCATTTCTCAGCCTCTTTCAGATTCTCCAGGGGGTCCTGGGACACTTCGACCCTAAAAGTCTGGACGACCCTTTGCCTTACCGCCCCTGAGTTCATCCTTCTCTTCTTAAAGGGATAGAAGTAGGCAGAGAAATAAGCCCCGGTGTCTGAGCTGTCCTCCCCTTTAAAAGCCCGGCAGCCAAGGCAGTCGAGTAGCTGGAGGAGCAGCGGGGTCTGTCCGGTCTTCTGGACCTGCAGCTCCGTGCTGCTCAGGATCACAGAGTACCTGTCCTTGGAGCTGGTGGAGAGAGTGAACTCCCCGCACAGCAAGACCTGTGCAGGCACCTTTCTCAGGGGCAGCGCCATGCTGTAGTGAGAGGGGAGGGGGGATTCTGCAGCGAGAGTTAGAGTGAGAGAGAGAGAGACAGGCAGAGATACAAAAAGAGAGAGACTGCGTCTGTCTGCTGTTAGGTTTCAGCTGCAGTGCAAAATGAGTAATGCCGGAGCTATTGCGATGTGCTGCTCTTGCATTGTGGAGGGTGTGGGTGTGTGTGTGTGCGTGTGTGCTTTTCTGCTCCCTAGTGACCGCATGGGGGATGACACACATACACACAGTGCCTCACTGATCTGATCTCTTAACCTTTTGAGAATGGTTTTGAGAGAAGCAGCAGGGAAACCACACTTGAAGAGACTATTGAAGAGTCTCTATTCCTATGTGTCTGTATTAATATGTGAATAGGTTCAGGAACCTCAAAAGCCTGCTCAGATAAAAGTAGATTTCTGTGAATGAAACCCTGTGGTATGTGACAAGGGAACTCTCCCTTTTATTGGGATTGTAAACCCTGTTCAGCTGCTAAAACAGGACACTCAGCAGTTCCAATTCTAAACTTCACAAAGGCTCCCCGCCAGCAAGGCAGCCTGTGGATGGCTCTGTAGCTGCTTCCAGGCTGTCTCCAGGGATTGAACAGCAGCCTGCATTCATTAATCAAGAATGCCCAGTAACGCCGGCAGTGTTTATACACCCCCCCGTAAGAAGCACACCCAGAGATCAGACTGAGGAAGTGAGACTAGCCCTCAACTATTTCATGTGGTGACTTCAGCATTACTCATGATTATTAATGCGTCTGCTAATAAAGATCAGGAGAGTGCTGTGAGGCGCTCTGTTGTCATCAGAGGAGTGAAAAGGTCACATCGCTGAACTGCGTGTGTGTGTGTGAGCGTGTGTATCAATGTGTGTGTGTTTATCTGAAACTGAGTAAAACTATTAACACACGTTTCAGCTTGTCTGCCATGCAGTTGAGCTTCTGTTTCGTCTTGTGTTGATCAGATCTTGCGATGCCAAAGGTAAAACATCCAGGACTTGATATGAATCAGAAGGCAACACTTAAGAAACTCTGTCAAGTAGACAAAGGTTTTTAACTGGTGGCGTCTTGAGTCCACTCCCTGACACTGAGAGAATCAGACCCCCACAGGAAGCCAGTACACTGAACAGTAAACCCTGTTGGAAACCCAGCTCTAGTTTCGATTATGCTGGTATTGATCATGTATTGCATACTCATACTGGTAAAGTGAATGGAATTGCTGTAAACCCTACTGGTTCTATCCAGGAAGAAGCCAGTAAACCTGCAACCCAATTGACAGCTCTTGTTGACCACCAGTCCTAGGCTTTGTGCAGTATGAATACACCTTGAATTCAGGTGCTGTGGTAAGAACATAAGAAAGTTTACAAACGAGAGGAGGCCATTCGGCCCATCTTGCTCGTTTGGTTGTTAGTAGCTTATTGATCCCAGAATCTCATCAAGCAGCTTCTTGAAGGATCCCAGGGTGTCAGCTTCAACAACATTACTGGGGAGTTGATTCCAGACCCTCACAATTCTCTGTGTAAAAAAGTGCCTCCTATTTTCTGTTCTGAATGCCCCTTTGTCTAATCTCCATTTGTGACCCCTGGTCCTTGTTTCTTTTTTCAGGCTGAAAAAGTCCCTTGGGTCGACACTGTAGAATTTTGAATGCTTGAATTAGGTTGCCACGTAGTCTTCTTTGTTCAAGACTGAACAGATTCAATTCTTTTAGCCTGTCTGCATATGACATGCCTTTTAAGCCCGGAATAATTCTGGTCGCTCTTCTTTGCACTCTTTCTAGAGCAGCAATATCTTTTTTATAGCGAGGTGACCAGAACTGCACACAATATTCAAGATGAGGTCTTACTAGTGCATTGTACAGTTTTAACATTACTTCCCTTGATTTAAATTCAACACTTTTCACAATGTATCGAGCATCTTGTTAGCCTTTTTTATAGCTTCCCCACATTGTCTAGATGAAGACATTTCTGAGTCAACAAAAACTCCTAGGTCTTTTTCATAGATTCCTTCTCCAATTTCAGTATCTCCCATATGATATTTATAATGTACATTTTTATTTCCTGCGTGCAGTACCTTACACTTTTCTCTATTAAATGTCATTTGCCATGTGTCTGCCCAGTTCTGAATCTTGTCTAGATCATTTTGAATGACCTTTGCTGCTACAACAGTGTTTGCCACTCCTCCTACTTTTGTGTCGTCTGCAAATTTAACAAGTTTGCTTAATATACCAGAATCTAAATCATTAATGTAGATTAGGAATAGCAGAGGACCTAATACTGATCCCTGTGGTACACCACTGGTTACCACACTCCATTCTGAGGTTTTTCCTCTAATCAGTACTTTCTGTTTTCTACATGTTAACCACTCCCTAATCCATGTACATGTGTTTCCTTGAATCCCAACTGCGTTCAGTTTGAGAATTAATCTTTTGTGCGGGACTTTGTCAAAAGCTTTCTGGAAATCTAAATAAACCATGTCATATGCTTTGCAGTTATCCATTATCGATGTTGCATCCTCAAAAAAATCAAGCAAGTTAGTTAGACACGATCTCCCTTTTCTAAAACCATGTTGACTGTCTCCCAGGACCCTGTTACCATATAGGTAATTTTCCATTTTGGATCTTATTATAGTTTCCATAAGTTTGCATATAATAGAAGTCAGGCTTACTGGTCTGTAGTTACCTGGTTCAGTTTTGTTTCCCTTTTTGTGGATCAGTATTACGTTTGCAATTTTCCAGTCTGTCGGTACCACCCCTGTGTCAAGAGACTGCTGCATGATCTTGGTTAGCGGTTTGTAAATTACTTCTTTCATTTCTTTGAGTACTACTGGGAGGATCTCATCCGGCCCAGGGGATTTGTTTATTTTAAGAGCTCCTAGTCCCTTTAACACTTCTGCCTCAGTTATGCTAAAGTTATTTAAAACTGGATAGGAACTGGATGACATGTGGGGCATGTTGTCAGTATCTTCCTTTGTAAAAACTTGTGAAAAGTAATCATTTAATATATTTGCTATTTTTTTTTCTTCATCTACGATTTTGCCATTTGTATCTCTTAAACATTTAATCTCCTCTTTGAATGTTCTCTTGCTGTTGTAATATTGGAAAAACATTTTGGAATTGGTTTTAGCTCCCTTAGCAATGTTCATTTTTATTTCTCTCTTGGCCTTTCTAACTTCCTTTTTGACTTGCGTTTGCAGTTCTGTGTACTCTTTCTGCGTACTTTCTTTTTGGTCCTTTTTTAATGCTCTGTAAAGTGCCTTTTTTCGCTGAATATTTTTTTTAATTGATCTATTAAACCATTTTGGCAATTTAGTTTTACATTTAGATTTGTCTACTTTAGGGATGTAATTGTTTTGCGCCTCTAGTACTACATTTTTGAAGAACCACCATCCTTCTTCTGTGGGTGTTTTCTCTATTTTACTCCAATCTCTTCTGTTAGTCTCTGTTTCATACCTTCATAGTTTGCTTTTCTAAAATTGTAAACCTTAGCTTTAGTCATTACTTTTGGGGTTTTAAAAAACACTTCAAATGAGACCATGTTGTGGTTCTCTGACCTCTGTTTTAGTTATTCTGTCTTCGTTATTTGAAAAGACTAAATCAAGGCATGCCTCCCCTCTAGTCGGTGCCTTCACAAATTGTGTTAGGAAGCAGTCATTTGTCATTTCCACCATTTCAATTTCATCCTTCGCGCTACCCACCGGGTTTTCCCATTTTATTTGGGGGAAGTTGAAATCCCCCATTAGTATGGCTTCTCCTTTGCTACACACATTTCTAATGTCATTGTATAACAGATTATTGTGCTCACTGTCTGAATCTGGCGGTCTATAGCATGCTCCTATTATTATGCCCTTTGAATTTTTGCCCGTTATTCTGACCCATATTGATTCGGCTTTATTTTCTTTGTCCAGGTTTAACACCTGGGCTTCAAGACTGTTTCTTATGTATAGTGCTACCCCTCCACCTCTTCTGTCCTGCCTGTCTTTCCTATACAGTGTATACCCACAAATATTATATTCGTCCCCATCACTCTCAGACAACCACGTTTCTGTAACACCTATCACAGCATAGTTACTTGTTAGTGCAGTAGCTTCAAGTTCTAGAATTTTGTTTCTGATACTTCTAGCATTTAAATAAATACATTTAATGGTTGTCTCAACCAAGCAACGCCAGCCAAACCAAGTTAATAGCGAGCATGGGTCTGTCTTTAAGGACTGGCAGACGTCATCAGTCTACAACATCACATGCAGTAGCAACTGGTGGAGGCAGTGGGTGACTGAAAGTGACAGTCAATATACAGGCGACGCCCCTAAACAATGAAAACCAAAAGCGAGTTTAAATTGGAAACAACAACAACAAAAAAAAAATCAAGCCGACACAAATAAAGCAGAAAGTTCCAAGGACTTGATTAGTTTGCTTGCTGTAGCTAGTTTGTAGAGTGTTGTCAGACAAGCACTATCTTGTGTACAGATTGGAAGACTCTTCTGCATGGATCCCCAGCCACTGTTAATTGATCGTCTTGGTTTTAAGGCATCAAATCTGTATTCCTGTGCTGTGCTGTTATTCTCCACAAGATGGAGCCATCACCTAAAGTACTGTATTTTCTTTAGTAGACCTAATCTTGATGTAGAACCTATGCTATATTATACTATACTATTTAGGATTTCTGGTTTGTTGTTGCCTTGCATTATATTTCCTTATTTGATCTAACATTTGTCCATAAAAAGGAAATCCACAGCTCGCTATATTTATATGCAGTTTTCTGAACAAACGTAAAATAGGTTACACAAGCACACCCCGTCTTGCTTTACGTACAAGTACAGAACAAAGCAAGACGTATTCATTATAAAACAATACAAAACTTTATTGTGTAAAAAATATATGAAACCCAAGGTTAACTCTCCAGCTGGCTGCTGCTGTGCAGTCCTCGGTTGTTGGGGTCAGGCTGTCTGAGTGGAAGAGTTGTACGGAGCCTTCTTCAGAGTTTCCAGGAAAAACTGTTCATCCTCCAGGAAGTCTCTGTCCTGAAAAGCAGCTGTGTGAGTGCAGGGTATAGCTCCGTCCCGTCCCACCCCACATTTGTTCTCTGAACTTACTGTAATTCACAGAATCTCTTTCCCAAGCCCTGACCCATGGCAGTATCTCCAAGTTGCTCTTACCTTCTCTGCCGTGTGTCTGAGGAGGGCCAGCTTGGCCCGCAGCTCAGGGGAACCAGTACCAGCAGCAGGCTGGGAGCGCACTGGCTCCTGAGGGGCGATGAGCTGGGTGCTGGCAAACAACGGGGCAAAATCTGCAGGAAACAAATAGCACAATCACAGAGTCACTTACTGTGAGCCCAGTATCCTGTCAATATGAGTGCTTCTCAGTGTGCTGGGTGAGAAGACACTGCATTCAATTTAAAAAGCATTCTTCAAAATGCACTTGATCAGCAGTGTCAGCACAAAGGCACCGAGTTGTATAGCCCTGGTGTTGAAAATGATTGCATATGAAGCCTGGTTTATAAGCTGCACAGTCGATCCAGGTGAAGGCTGTTGCTCCTCGGGGATGATCTTGTTATCTGGGTTATTAAATCAGCATATTTATGTTGTATCTACCTAGGCAGACCATTGGCCTTTTCTTTAAATTGGCATACACTGTTTGTGACTACTGCTATGCACCAGGCTGAAGGTCTTGGTTGCAAATCCCAGGGAAAGGTATTCCTATGTTAGCACTCTTACTGGTGGGGACTGGCCTGGCCAGTGTGTTGACAGGGATCCCCCGTCTCAGCTGCTCCAGCTCTCTGCGCTGGTCAGACAGCCTCAGCCGCTCCTGCAGAGAAAGAGAGAGAGAGAGAAGCAGGTTCATCAGGGATCACAGGTAATTCAGCTTTCTGGATAAACTGCTAAGCAAGGTACAGGCCCGCTGAGAAACAACATCTCATTTTCAGAGACCCAGCTACTCCCTGCACTGGCAAGGTTAAAGGATTAAACATTTTAGTTTATAGCATTTTTGTACCAGTATGTTACCTGGTGCAGGTGTTGCACTCTCCATCACATCATTGCTGAGGGTCAGTGCTGTGTTACCTGGTGCAGGTCCAGCGCTCTCCATCACATCACTGCTCAGGGTCAGAGCTGTGTTACCTGGTGCAGGTCCAGCACTCTCCATCACATCACTGCTCAGGGTCAGTGCTGTGTTACCTGGTGCAGGTCCAGCGCTCTCCATCACATCACTGCTCAGGGTCAGTGCTGTGTTACCTGGTGCAGGTCCAGCGCTCTCCATCACATCACTGCTCAGGGTCAGAGCTGTGTTACCTGGTGCAGGTCCAGCACTCTCCATCACATCACTGCTCAGGGTCAGAGCTGTGTTACCTGGTGCAGGTCCAGCGCTCTCCATCACATCACTGCTCAGGGTCAGTGCTGTGTTACCTGGTGCAGGTCCAGCACTCTCCATCACATCACTGCTCAGGGTCAGTGCTGTGTTACCTGGTGCAGGTCCAGCGCTCTCCATCACATCACTGCTCAGGGTCAGTGCTGTGTTACCTGGTGCAGGTCCAGCACTCTCCATCACATCACTGCTCAGGGTCAGAGCTGTATTACCTGGTGCAGGTGCTGCTCCTGCTGTCTCAGGCGCTCCATTTGCTGGTGGATGCTCCTCAGTCTTGCCTGATGCTCTGAGGCGACTTGCTTTGCTTCCAGCAGAGCGCGTTCTCCCTCCTCATATTTCTGGGATGCAAGCTGTATAAAAAGACATTCAAAATAATGCATTACAGTCATTCTCCATAGCTGAAACCACCACCTTCTCCACTGCAACCCAGCACTTTACCCACTAAAATGCTAAAGTGCTCTGCAGTGCAGTGCTTCAGACACACAACCTACAGACCGAATGTTGAGAATTTGATGCACCTGGGTTCCAAGTATAACTTCAGAACAATTTCAGAGTAAATTAAGCTTTGGGAACAACTGATATGTTTGAAGCCGTGTGTGTGGCGACCTGCTGGAAGCTGACCTTGCTGACAGAGTCCATCTCCTCTGCTCTCTGCCGGAGGCGCAGCGCGGCCCCGTTAACCCTTTCCTTCTCCAGCTGCAGCTCCTGCCGCTCCCTCTCCTGAGCCTCCCGCTCCCGGATCAGAGCCTCCTCTCTTAGCTTCAGCTCGCCCGCCTTCACCTTGATGTCTGCCTGTTCCTGGAGACACACACACATACACACACAGACAGGTGTGAAGGCATGGCACACACAAACATGCATACATACAGGCACAAGTACAAAAAGTAAAGTACCATCTAGCACAGGGGTGTCCAATCACAGCCCTGGAAGTGTAATTCCACTCCAGGTTTGAACAGGTACAATGAAATAATGAACTGCTTCAGGGTTGGGATGGAGGTTTAACTTGTTCAATTAAACAGCTGATCAGAGACCCCGCTCTGGCTGTGTTCCTGTGCCAGGCTGATCAGAGACCCCGCTCTGGCTGTGTTCCTGTGCCAGGCTGATCAGAGACCCCGCTCTGGCTGGGTACCTGTGCCAGGCTGATCAGAGACCCCGCTCTGGCTGTGTACCTGTGCCAGGCTGATCAGAGACCCCGCTCTGGCTGTGTACCTGTGCCAGGCTGATCAGAGACCCCGCTCTGGCTGGGTACCTGTGCCAGGCTGATCAGAGACCCCGCTCTGGCTGTGTACCTGTGCCAGGCTGATCAGAGACCCCGCTCTGGCTGTGTACCTGTGCCAGGCTGATCAGAGACCCCTCTCTGTACGAGTCTCTCTCCAGTGCCCGGCTGGCCTCTCGCTCCACCCGCTCTTGCCGTTGCTGCTCTTGCTTGTGAAACTCCGTCCACTCGGCCGCCAGCTTTCTGCGCTCCTCCGCACAGCGCTGCATCACTGCATGCTGCTCCTCCAGCAGAGCACTCTGCAAGAGACAGACACACACACAGCTCTGCGAGAGACAGACACACACACAGCTCTGCGAGAGACAGACACACACACAGCTCAGCGAGAGACAGACACACACACAGCTCTGCGAGAGACAGACACACACACAGCTCAGCGAGAGACAGACACACACACAGCTCTGCGAGAGACAGACACACACACAGCTCAGCGAGAGACAGACACACACACGAGAGACAGACACACACACAGCTCTGTGAGAGACAGACACACACACAGCTCAGCGAGAGACAGACACACACACAGCTCTGCGAGAGACAGACACACACACAGCTCAGCGAGAGACAGACACACACACAGCTCTGCGAGAGACAGACACACACACAGCTCTGCGAGAGACAGACACACACACAGCTCTGCGAGAGACAGACACACACACAGCTCTGCGAGAGACAGACACACACACAGCTCTGCGAGAGACAGACACACACACAGCTCTGCGAGAGACAGACACACACACAGCTCAGCGAGAGACAGACACACACACAGCTCAGCGAGAGACAGACACACACACAGCTCTGAGAGAGACAGACACACACACAGCTCTGCGAGAGACAGACACACACACAGCTCTGCGAGAGACAGACACACACACAGCTCAGTGAGAGACAGACACACACACAGCTCAGCGAGAGACAGACACACACACAGCTCAGCGAGAGACAGACACACACACAGCTCTGCGAGAGACAGACACACACACAGCTCAGTGGAAACACACATAAAACACAGATCAGCAAAAAAACAGACATCCACAATGCTGAGACAAACACAGGACAGTCCTGCTACATGAGGCACAGACACACTTAGTTAAATGAGACACACGGTATAACAGGGGAAGTTTCCTGAACCACATTCAACAAAACGCAATACGCACATAGCTCTGGCAGACCAACGTCACCTGACAAATTACTGGCACACTGGCACATGCGTTCCCTCACCTTCGCCCTCTCCAACTCCTCCCTCTCCATGCTGATCTGCTGGGTGAGCACCCTCCTCTCCTCCTCCAGTGCCCTCTGCAGGGACTCCACCTTGCTCTGCTCGGCCGTCAGGCGCCAGCGCTCCTAAAAACACAAGGCAGCTGCCTTAGTGCATTCACCCTCTCCGGCATCACAGACCCTTCTCATCCAACTCATAACTATTTTAAGGCAAGGTTTCAGTCAGTTTGAGTGTGTGTGTGTGCCTGTCTTAACTGTTTTACTCGGGTCTCTTTTAGTACTGTGACGCATGTGCTGCTTCATCCTGCCCTGGCAGGACCCCTTGCAAATGAATGAATGGGTACTCTATAGATAGTAAAGGGTGCTCATGACAGGATTCCCCTCCATACCTTCTCCAAGAGCCGCTGCTGCTCGCTGAGCCGGCTCTCCATCTTGGTGATGACAGACTGCAGCCGGCTCCTCTCGTCCTCCATGTCTCTCTGCTGCTGGCTCAGGCGATCCTGCAGCACTGGAAACAAACAAGCAGGATGTTTATTACACCCCACAACTTGGGCATAGGGGGCCAGTCACCAATACCTTTTGATCTGCGATCTCCCATCCCACGCAAGCACTGGCCAGGTCCACATAGAATGAAGGCTATAGAATTTTCTGTATTGTGAATCTGTGAAGTCAACAGGTTCTTGCAGAAAATGTCATAAAAAGTCTCAATCCACATGCACACTAACAGATAAAGATTCAGCTCCAATCTTTTGATTTCCAAAACTTGCATGTTTATTGACAGATATACAATGGAACAGGATGATGTGCATCACTGCAAAATAAACAAAAGTGCAAAACTGCCAGCACTACCCGACACAAAGAGCCTGTGAGGAGAGCCTGTGTGGAGCCTTACCCCTGAGCTGATCATCTCTCTGCCTGGCCCCCTGCTCCAGGCCCTGGGCAGTCTGCTCGTGTGTGCTCTCCACCCTGTAGGACAGGTCTCCCAGCTTCCGAGAGAACGACTCCATCTGATCAATCACGATGTTCAGAGACCTGCGGGGGACAGACAGATAGGGTTAGGGGTTTGGTCAGGGTCAGAGTTAGGGATATGGTCAAGGTCAGGGCTACCAGTTTGGAGGTTGGTTGTGTCAGTACCTGGTCTGGGAGGTGGCACTTGTCACTGCATCGATCTCCTGGTCTTTCAGCCTCCTGAGACGCTGCAGCTGCTCCTCGTGGTCCTTCTTCATCTCCAGGATGGATTGCCTGAGGGTCACAGAAACACACTGGAGAGAGTGAGCGTGAGAGAGCGTGAAGTAGAGAGTGAGAGGGAGTGAGAAAGTTTCCAGTACCTCTGCAGCTGCCGCATTCGCTCCACCTCACGGTCCCTCTCTTGCTGTGCCTCGCCGAGCCGGCGCTGGTGCTGTGTGGTGAGCTCTGCTCGGTCCCGCTCAGCACTCCGTACCAGAGCCGCTACGCGCTCCTGCAGCTCCTCGCTCTCCTGACGCAGATGAGCCTCCCTCTGCTGGGACGCCTCCTCCAGCAGCTTCACACGAGTCCTGCCGGCAGGAAGGGGTTACAGCTCAGAGAGAGCACAGCTGCACACCACACTGTGGAGACCCTGTGTGTCTGCGTCTGTGTACCTGTGTGTGCTCTCCACCAGCTCCAGGTCTTGCCTCTGTCTCTGCATCAAGGTGTCCAAAAGGAGCTGTGCCTGGTCCCGCTCCAGCTCCAGCTTGCGCACCTGAACACATGCAAAACACATGTCGCTTCAAGAACATATCTGCCACTGTGCACAGACGGCTTAAGCAGAGTACTGCAGTGCTGTCCATGCCAATGAGCGGGATTTCTTAAAAAGGCTGTTTAAACGGTGACTACTCATTTACCACTTCAGTATTTTATACGCTTGTTAAAATGTTTCATGATTAAACACACACACACACACACACACACACACACACAATATCATTAGTTACATTTTTTGGCATTCTGACTTGCTTTTAACACAAACTGCAGATTGTCCAGCTTTCACTTCTAAATCGAAAAGAGTCTGATTGTTTAGCTCAAAAAGCCAATGTTTTCTCTGTGTACAGTGATGTAAAGCTGTACCCCCTGGTTATCTGTGTTTGCTCTGTGTACAGTGCTGTTCCCCCTGATTCTCTGTGTACAGTGATGTAAAGCTGTACCCCCTGGTTATCTGTCTTTGCTCTGTGTACAGTGCTGTTCCCCCTGATTCTCTGTGTACAGTGATGTAAAGCTGTACCCCCTGGTTATCTGTGTTTGCTCTGTGTACAGTGCTGTTCCCCCTGATTCTCTGTGTACAGTGATGTAAAGCTGTACCCCCTGGTTATCTGTGTTTGCTCTGTGTACAGTGCTGTTCCCCCTGATTCTCTGTGTACAGTGATGTAAAGCTGTACCCCCTGGTTATCTGTGTTTGCTCTGTGTACAGTGCTGTTCCCCCTGATTCTCTGTGTACAGTGATGTAAAGCTGTACCCCCTGGTTATCTGTCTTTGCTCTGTGTACAGTGCTGTTCCCCCTGATTCTCTGTGTACAGTGATGTAAAGCTGTACCCCCTGGTTATCTGTGTTTGCTCTGTGTACAGTGCTGTTCCCCTGATTCTCTGTGTACAGTGATGTAAAGCTGTACCCCCTGGTTATCTGTGTTTGCTCTGTGTACAGTGCTGTTCCCCCTGATTCTCTGTGTACAGTGATGTAAAGCTGTACCCCCTGGTTATCTGTCTTTGCTCTGTGTACAGTGCTGTTCCCCCTGATTCTCTGTGTACAGTGATGTAAAGCTGTACCCCCTGGTTATCTGTGTTTGCTCTGTGTACAGTGCTGTTCCCCCTGATTCTCTGTGTACAGTGATGTAAAGCTGTACCCCCTGGTTATCTGTCTTTGCTCTGTGTACAGCGCTGTTCCCCCTGATTCTCTGTGTACAGTGCTGTAAAGGAGGTCCCTGCACTGTACCTGGCATTCCGTCTGTGTGAGTCGGGTCTGCAAGGCCTGCTCCCCTGCCTGCTGCTCCGTCTCGCACTCCCTCATTTGCTTCTGCAGGACCCCCAGCCTGCTCTCCAAATCCCTGGGGGCGAGGGGTCCCAGCCCTCGCGCCTGGGACTGCACCAGCTGGGCACGCAGCAAGGAAACAGACAGTCACCGTCAAACCCGCACCAGCCTTGCTGTAAATCTGCACAGCCACCCCCCCAACCCCCCATTGCACAAATCATAGTTTACATGTGTGTATGCACACAGTATTGTGGAAGCACATACATCAGACGTTGAGAGACTTCTAGTCGAGAAACTTGATACTGAACTTAATATGTTTCTTTTAGTGTTTCTAAATGTTACGCTACTGAGGGAGTTATAGGTAAAAACGATACAACAGCAATACTGCTAGGCTAGCTCCTACCTGCTGCTGGAAAGGGTCACTGTCAAGGGCTACCTGCTTCCGAAAGGCAGGGGAAAGAAACCCGTTACAGAGAAGACAGATTACTGCCAGATGCAACGCAACATATGTAGGCTACATTATGTATAGCTCGTCTCTTGTGTAAATGATTAGAATTGTACAGTAAGTACTGACCCATACCTGTGGCTGCAGGGCAGGTGTGTTTGTCTCCACTGGTCTCTGTGCAGGCACTAGAACAGACAGAAAAGCACAGTTTATATATATATTGCTGAAAGGGTCCTCAGCTGCAGTATCAACAACCTACTTGACTACTTTGTGCCTGCTAAAGTTATTACTAAACATTCAGTTAGCCACAGCATGTTTGATCTATTTCCAATTCCTATACAAGCACACTGTCTATAAACAGCATCAGCATTTACAGCCCTTTAAGTTTGTTGCACAGAGCAAACAGAGCACACAGTGGATTGGAGTGAGAACAGAACATCCTCTCTACAGCTACAACCCTACCGTGACACCACGCTGTGTTGAGAGCTGGCAGGCCTGGGAGATCAGGGTGGAACACTGAGGCTGCTGTCTGGGGTGGCAGTCTCAGCTCCTGCTGCTCCTGCAGTGGATATTGGGACAGAGGAAGACTAGCCCTGGCAGACGAAGCAGGCATGGGCTGGGTGCGAGAGGGGCCGGCTACGCGACTGGCTGCAGGTTCAGGGGGTTCAGACTGGGGAGCTACATGAGGCAGGGGGTGGTCGCTTGGATAAAGAGGTTCTGCTGCTAGTGACTGGTTTGAATGCATGGCTCTTGCACTTTCATGCTGAGCTTGCTGGGACTGTGAAGGTGGGCTTGGTAGTAGAGAGGCTGAGGCGTCATGCCTGCTGGAGGTTTGAGCTACAGCACCAGAGGAAATGAGTACAGCTAGGAGGGGCGAGGGGTTAAAAAAAAAAAAAAAAAAAAAAAAAAATCACAGTCATTCATTTTTAATTTTTTTTTAAATGATGCTCTTTTTCCCTGACATGTTTAAAACGGACCCAGGAGGTGGGCAAGGATATATGCCTCAACCATAAAGATGACTTTGTTTGGAGATTAGACTATCCAGAGGCAGCAGTGAGCCTAGCTAGCTAGAACTGGGAGGCACTCATAGGCGGTATATGCCCCAACATTTACAGCTGGGAATAGGGATTGGAAACATGCTGGGTTTCTGATTAGAACTGAGGACCATGAGGTCATGAAGACCGAGAAGCAGAGCGGAGAACGGACAGGCACTAATAGTTAACCAGCTGTGTCTGGAAGGGGGCAACGAGGGAGGCATAGCGACCCAGAGTACCTACCTGTCCTGGGAGGATCCTCTCTCCTTGTCCCACTTGGTGGAGGGGGAGTAGCCTGTCTTTGGGGGTTCTCCCAGGGTAACGAAGAGCTGGGGTTGGGAAAGACATTGGTTTTACCAGATTTACTGTACATTGGTGGGGGATCGCATTTGAAAAAAAACACACACACACACAGACACACACACACACACAACAGCTATGACTCCCACCTACCCAGTGTTATTGGGAGGCTCAGTCAGTGAAGGTCTTCTTCGGGAAGCGGGCGAGGACACAGGCTTGCTGAGAATACGAGAAAAAACATGCGTCAGGCTCCTCACACAGCCCTGAACACAAGAGGGCTATGGGCTGTGACACTGGCTTTTACTGGTGCTTCAATCTAGTGAGACGTGACTGAAAATGCTGTACTACATATGTCAGTACAAACCTGATTACATATATTGGTAAACTTTTTGTCTGATTAAAAAAAACCAAAAAACAGTGCACTTCAACTGCAAGGAGCATTTTAACCAGTACCTGACAGGGGCATCTGTTTCATCCAAGTCCCAGGACCCTGCTCCCTTCTCCTGCTGTCTCTTGCGGGACAGAGCCCCTGCCAGCCAGTCATCCTGCTCCTTGGACACAGACGCCTCCAGCCTGGGTCCTGAGTGGGGGGTCCTGCCACTGGCAGGAGGCGGGGTGTCTGTGACCTTAGCCCCCGAGGGTGGCCCGCTGGAGCCCAGGGGCTTGTTTGAGGGGGAGGGAATCTGGGGTGCGGGCATGTCGGGAGAGGGGGAAGGCCTCAGGCTGTCCCGCACTGGAGAGGGACTCCTCCAATCCGCAGCCTCCTCCTCCTTCAGTCCCAGCCAATCCGCTGCTGGTTTGCTGGAGCGTGCCGAGAGAGGGGTGGCAGGTGTGGCCGGCTTCAACTTCTTCTCTGGCGACAGCCCGCTAAGGTCCTCAGTTGAAAATCTGCAATGAAAAGTGGCACTGAGTAACAGAGCCCTGTGACAGACTGCAGTGGAGGCATGTTTAAAGCCTGCATGCTGCCCACTGGTGAACAATCCTACTTAATGAAGTCGTAGGCAGGGTCACGTTCCAATGAGAACCTGCCAATGAAATGCCAATGTAAAAACTATTCGTTCACGTTTCATTGCCAATCAACCAACATTTTGTTGTAACCCCCAGTTTTAAATAATACATGATAGTCAGCTAGCTGTTACATCAGGAGTAGTATCGGGGATGGAAATAAGACCACTGCATAGCAGCTGGATCCCGTCCTGGTTGTACTCAGTTAAATGAGACGCACCTGAGCTTGTTACCTACACACTGGCATTAAATCCTGGAATGGGTAGAACTGCAACTCCAATAGGAGTCTTACTTCCATCCCTGTAAATGTATTACATGTGTTATTTAAGTTGAAGGAAGAACGTGCAACATATTTTATAGGAAAGTGGTGGTGCTTTACAATACAAGACATTAAATTTCTTGAATATTCCTATCTTGTCCTGGGCACTCACCTGACTGACTGTCTGCGGGACTGTCGCTCCTCTGGAGTGGACATCACGGTCGGCTGGTATGCCCCAAACGTGAAATCCTCCTCCTCCACGACCGCATCTTTTTATAAAAGAGGAAGAATAAAGCTACGATGTTATATTACTGACATCTTTATACAACACAGGCAGCTGATCTGCTGGCATGGAGAGTGTGCATACCAAACGGAAATACAAGTAAATATTACAACACAGCAAGAAAAACGTTTCTAATCGCTGTAAATGTAGCATGTTGCAATGCTCTGTTGAAGCAGCAGTGAAGCGTGTTCCTGAAATGCAGCAGGTTACCTGTCTGGCTGCGGTGGCTCTTCTTCTCCTGCTGAACCTCCTTGTTCTCTCCTGTTAGGGGGCGCTCCAGCAGTCGGGGGGCCGTGCCGCGCCCCAGAATCTCATCCAGCCGTGAACGGGCTGGCTGGGGGGCCACGCTGATAGGGAGGGGAGGAGGAGAGTCAAGTCACTATTAACCTGAAATCAGCTGGCCGTCCGCTTGTGAAAGTTTACCACGGTAAGTTTGCACTGTAATTTTGCAGTTTTCCCCATGATTATTCTACTCATTTGCAATACGTTTTGTTTTATGTTCTTTACCATACCTCTCTGAGCTTTACGTTTGTTGCTTGCTTTATAGCACTTTGCTATGTTTTTACTGTGGTACATTTTCATACGTGATTCTTGTGTGGCTGGTACTCACTCCTCCGCTCTCCTTCTCCCTTTAGGACTCTCCCCGAAGCCCAGTGCACTGATCAGGTCATCCCCATCCTCTTCGAAGCTCAACTCCTCCCGCTTCCTGAGCACCGCAGCCGGCCGAGCTGGGGCAGAGGCAGGGGGGGCTGCCAGGGGTGGGGAGAGAAGGGGGTTACATAGAGCTTTTTTAAAGCAACTACCACTGCAAAACTGTAAACTTTATTGTGGGGCTGTTTTGTTTTGAAGCATTTTTATCTCAGTGCAAAACCACCCTTTTACTATTGTTATCAAGGAAGGTTGTCTCCTATGCAGCAATGAAGGATCTCAGCTCACCTGTCTCCTCCTGTTTGGTGCCGGGACCCAGGAGGTCTTCTAAAGGGTCTTCCTCCTCTAGATAAGGTAGGGAGAGAGAGGGGGGCAAGAACAACACATACAAGTCAGCCACAGCAAGCCTGCAATTCCAGGTTTCAGTTAAGAGGGTAGAGAGAACTGCATGTGAAGAAATAATACAGGGAGTCTGGAACTGCTAAAACTGCTCCAAAACTGAGGCTAAAGGATGCATCATTGTCTCGTTACCTTTACTGCCAGGACTCGGGCCAAGGATATCACCATCATCATCATCATCTATTGTAAGGACAGTAACGAGAGAAACAGAATGGGTAGTAAGAGAAAATAAGTACTGTCTAAAAGAAGTAAAGAAGAGGGTAACAGATCTGAGGACAGGAGTTTAGAGTAAGAACAGTCTCATTGCCTACACATATACACGAGTTAAACGCACAACTGTGACATCACTTTCTATTGTACACGTTAAATAACTTTACGATGAAACTGCATGTGTTTTTCAATGTAATTAAAGGTTGCCTCCCCCAGTCCTTGTTTAGCAGCGATGTTGTTCAAGTTGTTTCTAGTCCTATATTGTTGCCAATGACGATGAGAGTGCAGCGTGGTCTCAGTGTCTCTGGGACAACTGCAGCGTACCAAACTTAGTTCACTTGATGTGTCTAACTAGTGGATTAGAAGGTTTAGTCCACTTGACTGGGCTAAAGTTAGTACACTGTCAAATCCCAATAGCATCGTACAAGACGTAAATCATCACAGGTGGATTATCTGCTAAATCAGACTAAACAAGATCCCAATCGCAGCGTAGCAAATCAGATTCGTGATGATCCTGTTCAAGTGGATTAATTCAGCACTGTGAAAGTAACTTGGTATGCTTGCTCGTCCTAAGCATTTACTACTTACTGTTCATTTTTTTTGCAGAGACAGCTGCACTTTCCCTCTGAAATGACTAGTGCATCTGAAAACTTTATTCCATACACGTCTTATGTCTGTCCCGTTCGGGCAATCACATTCATGAGAATAAAGTCTTGCACAATATTACATTTAAAATAAGCGTTTTAATCATGTACCTTTGATACAGCAATTTAATATATTATGTAATGTTAGAAATTATGAAGTCAAATTTGGAAATTCTAAAGGGTGATGCAAAACTTTTGGCCATTATGCTAATCCCCATTATTGGTCTAACTTGATCCAAGTACCGAGACCATCTGCTTGGCACGTTGCAGGATTAAGTTAGTACACATCTGCAGGATTTTCTAGTCCACATTTTGGTCCACTTGATGTGACTAAATCACTGGTGCGTCCCTGGGAGTCTCAGGGACCGGTCAGATCCGTCACATACCCTTGAATGTAAACTTCTTGTACTGCCGAGCCGAGCCCGCTGGGGCAGAACTGGGCTTCCTCCCCTCAGTCCCAGGATCCTCTGCACAAACACACACGGGGAGCAGGTTAGTGTGCATCCAGCACCCAACCTGATTTGGCAGATTTGGGCAACAATAATGACTGCGGAGGAATATTTTATAACTTTGAAAATGCATTTTGTATATTGTTTTTGCGTTGATTACTATTACACCAAAAAAAGTGTTTTTGCAAAAAAAAAAAAAACGAAAGAAAGAAATTCTTTGCGCATGTAACATGCTGATAGGAGACGTCCGAAGGTGCAGCTGGTTGCAGGCGGGACTCACCGCTCAGAGCTGCTTTGGGTTTCTCCTGCTGCTTCAGTCCACCTGACAGAGAACCACTGGGGGCGGAACCGGGCTTCTTCTTCGACCCAAAGAGATCTGCATCCATGTCATCAATATCCTGGGAAGAGGTTCAAGAAATAATACAGGTCTGTTTCCCAGTAAAGCGCTTGAGGATCATAGTTACGAAACCAGTCACCCTATTTATGAAGTGTTGAGAGAGCACATTTACAGGGATGGCAATAAGACTCCTATTGTACAGCAGTTTCATCCATTCCAGGTTTTACTCTGAGCTTGATTAGCTCCAGTGTATACGGAACAAGCTCAGGTGTGTCTTAGTAAAACCAAGAATGGATCAAAGTGTTAGGCAACGGGAGTCTTATTTCCAGCCCTGCATTTACAAAGGCAATAGGCATTACATTGTTCATATCATAAGCAATTGCTTAACACTACTGCATTATTTGTAAGGAAGATTAACCCAGATGGAGATTTCTGCTAAATGAAGCCCTGATAACATGATATTTTGTGTTTAACAAGCTATAGAGAAGGCTAATCATTATTAATTTTCTTGATATGTTTTCTAGATTTATGTAAACAAAGAAGAAACTGTTTTACCTTCATGCTGTCCAACAAAGCCAAAGGATCAGCTTCAGAGATATCCGACCCCTATACAAAAATGGGACACAAACAAACAGCGTGTGAATCACAGTCGAACCGCGCGCAACACAAACTCCATGTGAAAAGAAACCCCAGCTGCATTCCTACCTCGTCCTTGCCAGCCTCCTCTGCTAGCTTGCTGAAGAAGTCGTCATCAAGCAGAGACCTAGAACATAAATACATTAGTTTAAGATGAACTTGAGTTAACTGGACTGGCAGCTAGAAGTATCACCTCAACCAAAATCAACTACTCAGTATATACCAATATCTACCCATGTATTACAAGGTTAAGAAGGCAGTTCAGTGGTACAGCTACCTACTCAGTGATGTCACAATCTTCTGCACAGCTCTGGCCATGAAACCCAATCCAGTCACATTCTTAAATCAGTGAAATGAAATTCAAACCAGTTGGAACAAAACCCCAGAGCAGAATGGATCTGGAGGGCTGGAGAAGTGCACCATTGCTCGGACATTGTGCTTGTAATAATAATAATGGAGGTGGCTGCTCCACCCAAGGCTGTGCTATCCCGCAGGATGAACACCCCTCTGGACAGGGTGCATGGTGTCAAGTCTGGAGGCTGCAGTCCTCTGGTACTCACTTTCTCCCGCTTCTCGAGGGCAGGCCCGCTGTTCTACCAGTGCCCCCCACACCTGCTGGGGACCTGCTGGTTTTGCTGGAAGTAACATCTGAAAAAAAAAAAAAAAAAAAAAAAGCCCACAGTACTAATCAGGGCATCTCTTTCAGGCGCTATCATTCCCCTGCTTTTCTCCTAAATCCTTCACAAATGAAGCAGCAATCAGTTGGCTGTCTCTGGTTGTGTTGCTCACACTCCACTCCACTGTGGGCAACTTGCCCAATCCACTGCAAATGTATGAAGTGGGCAATTTAGCCATATATGTCCCTTAAGTCTTTATGAATGACAGGTTCCACGCTGAGCTTGGTGTGACACACTGACACTGGCACTGATGACCTATTGCACTGGCTTGTGGCTTGTGCAGCCATGCATATGCAGTGAAAACATTGTGCATTGATATTATAGCACGGTCCACTTGTGGGTTTCTTTTAGATGATTTGAATTAAATATATTTTTGTTCCATCTTAACTGTTAATACATATCATTAAAGTTAGACTGATAAAATAGGATGTCGCACATATAGCCCACACAGATCTTAAAATAGAATTATGCAAATTTGCTCATTGCAACTTTACATTACACATCAATAAACGTGAAGCTACACACGTCTCCCTTATAGAAGTTTCCCATAGTTAAGTCCAGACAGGACATATTAAAAAGCACATTCAAAAACATGGTAATGGTGCTAAACGCACAGTATAATTACAGGAAAAGCATGTCAAAACTCCTGCAAAACTACCATGCAGATGTACACTGGTACAGCTGTATACGTAGTGCATATCTACATGTCTGCTTTGATAAAAAGAGGACACACCGTCATCCCCAAGAAGATCACCCAAAACATCATCGATGGAGCCTGAAAGAAAGAACGAAACACTGGTCAGGACATGCAACGTTCACATTGCCTCACACTTTGGCAGTGTACTTTGTATTGGATATACAGTACTATGTTTGAAATGCGTGTCTTCACTTTTAAATGACAGGTTCCTGTATATTGATTGGGGGTTGTCTAAACAGCTGCAGTATGCCTTTGCTCTGTACGCCTCATCATGCCGTGTGCTATCCAAGTAAAGCCACTTGTTGTGTATCAACTATTGACAACACAGAGTGGGCTGAACTGCGGTGCTGCAAATCAGAGCACTTTAAAATATGTACCTTCCAAGCTCACGTATTCATGAGGTAAATAAAGAGACACTTCCTACAAGAGGACAAGAAGCCGTCAAGCAGGCTATGTCATTGCTTGTCAGGAGATATATAAACAATAACAAATACAAAGAATACTTACTTCTTAGGGCTTTCTTTTGTTTCCCAGCCTGTAAAAAATATTAGTAGTATTATTATTACACACAAAAATATAATGTATTAACATGTTTACTAAATTGTTACACACTGTAAACTCCTGTGCACTACACTGACAGTGTCAGCGCCCACAATAGATTACATTACCCAAACCGATACTGTAATGGCACACAAGCATCTGTTGTGTAAATCGAAATGATTTCAAAGTCTGTAAATCTATGTTTTAAACGCAGTGAAGTGGCTAGAAACCAAGGCTGTCTGATGGCATTTAACTAATACAATAGTTTAGTTACACTTAACATCGTCTTCACTGTTTTCGGCAGGAATGATTCACAGCAGAAGCGTCGCGCGGTTACCATGGACACCTGCCTCCGTTCTGTGCTCTTTGTAACACATTTCTACAGACGTGCCCAGTCTAATCGTCCTGACATATCCCCGCCAGTTACATGCAAAAACCTTCCTTTGTAATCAAGCTGCATTAAGATATAAACACAAGCGCTAACGGTCGGAGAAAGCAACAGCTCCCTAACTGACACGAAAAACTAGAGTCAGCCGGTTCCTCTTCCTGTCTGTGATGTAGGAGCAGCAGTGCACACTGGGATATGTAGTCCCCTCACTTTGAATCACTTTGTTGGCAAGCGTTTTTAAGTTTCATGCCACTGAACAGCGGAGGGATAATCATACCCTAACCTATTACACACACACACTTTTAACTTCAGTACAGTTTATATTGACAGTGCCCACAATAGATTACATTCCTCAGGTGCGCTTTTACTGTAGTGGCACACAAGCAACTGATTTAAAACAGTACATTGCAACCTCCAAAGAGTCAGCTAACTCTGTGTGAATACAAGGTTTAAATGTAGCAGAGTGCCTAAGAGTAAGGCTGGTTGATGTGATTTAACTGATGCAATAGTTTAGTGACATCTACCAGCAGAAGTGTCCGGCGGTTACCATGGACACCTGCCTCGGTTCTGTGAACTTTCTAACACGTTTCTATAGACATCCCCACAAGTTTAATACAACAAAATGTCCTTTGTAATCACACACAGGCTCCATGTACACTAGGAGAATTTGGGACAGTTCAGGCTTTTCATCAACTCATGCCGCAATGCATTCTGGTAAGTGTAGTCCTTCTGTTAAAGGTACCCCAGACAGGTAAAACGTACCGGAATTAACTGGGTTGCGAGTTGAAAAGCCTGAACTGTCCCACACTGCCCTGGTGAACATGGATTCATATGGTAACCCTAGACCAGAGGCTCTCCTGGAATTGTGCACCCCTGACATGCTGCACAGGGACTGGACCCTGAGCTGCTGCACCCTGCTCTGTGAAGCTGGACCCTGAGCTCCTGCACCCTGCTCTGTGAAGCTGGACCCTGAGCTCTGCATTCGGAGCTCCTCCCCTTGAGCTGGAGCAGTGCATTGTCAATCTGCAGTGTGTGGGGCTGGAAAGAGGCACACCTACCTCATCCTTGTGTTTTTTAAAGGGAGCTCAATGTTCACAAAACTTACTTTCAGGCGGCCTGTACCACTTGTGATCCCTGAGGTTAATTCTCTCATCATAGTGTTCTGGGTTGTGCTGCCACACTGTACTGTATTAGTTACATGTGTTTAATAAGTGAGCAGGAGAGATGAAGAGAGAGTCTGCGCTTTTCAATTGGAATTAAATTATTAGTGTATTTATTTAAGTGATTGATAGGTTGACAGGTTTTCTTTGAAAAGGAAATCACAAACAGAAGCTGATACAATTCAGCAATAGTATATTGCAGAAAAACACAAACCAACTATCTACCCAGGCTTTATCAGAACCAACAATCCCGTTACACAGTGGTTCACATTACAGTCTAGGAAAAGGAGGGTACAGAATTACTAGCTACAATGGCTTGCATGCATAGGTATTAGTTATATTTGGATATCATAGCAGGTAAATTAAGGACTAGTCATTGCATATAAGTGGAGCTGGTTCACATCATGCTATCTCACACCAGCTCTTGTTCTCATTCAAATATTAATGCAGATGTTGGCGGAGGATCCCATCAAGGTTATTCTTGATTTCAATCAGCCTCAGTCTGGCCTGCTCCATAGTGGTTTTGCTGATGTACTCCAGCAGGTTTGCTTCGGTGTGGTGGAAGAACCTCACAGGCACGCCCAGGTGCCATTGCAGATTTTTCAGATGCTGCTTGTTCCCCAGGAAGATGTGTGGGATCCTTTCTTCACCCAGGCTAGCGATCAGGTAGTCGATCATCTCTCTGATCCGCTGTTCTAGGCAGTTGGAGGCCCAGGCCTGGGGAAATGACTTCATAACCAAGTGGAAGAGAGCGGTCTTCAGGTAGTAGGAGCGAAGCCCGTGGGTGAACTGGGACGAGGGATAGAGCCGATAGTCGTTCTCTCTGAGGTACTTGATGATCTGCAGGCACTTGAGGTGGCAGGAATTATAGGGCAAGACACGCTTCATTTCCTTAAAAAAGTCCCTCTCGCTGGTAGACAAGGACAGCCTCCATGTGGCCTCATTTGGAAGGTTGATCTGACTGGTGCACTGCTTCGCAACGAGGAAGATGTTCTCACACACGATAGCCGGCACAATGTCAATGTTCAGCTCCTTCCCATCCTTTGTCACGAGAAGGTTCCTGGCAGGATCGTGCTGCTGGAACCTGAAGGTGGATCTGGGGAAACTGTCTTTGAGGGCTGGCAGAGCGCGGTCAGACAGAGACTGGAACCACTTCCGGATCTTGTCGGCTGACAAGAGAAACCCATAACCATGAGCACCTGTGCAGAACTTGGTTTCGAAATCTTCATCCTTCTTCCAGGTGGATTTAGATTGGACTGCAGTCTGTGGTTGAGATGCAATCTTGACAATCCCGAAGCGGCTGGGAACGTTCTTATCAGTGTCGCAGAAAATGATTTTTTGCATGTTGGTCTTGATCGGCACCATGAAGTCAAACTCCAGCTCTGGTTTCACCTTCACGCCCTCGAAGGAGCTCCCGGTGCCGATGGGCTCTTTCGTGATGTTTGGGTCTCCAGGACTTCCGTGTTTCTGAACCTCTTGCAGGAGAGTGCGGACCACCTGTTCAGCAAACTCTTTGTGCCGGATCAACTCTGAATCTGAGAACGTCACCTTCGTCGTGTAGAGATCTTCAAGCAACTGCAGAGTGGACATTTTGTTTTGTTTTACTGCGTTTGTCTCTTTTTGTAGATTTCAAACAACCTGTCAACAAGGAAACAGAACACTAAACAGAAGACTAGTTTAGGGAATGCTGGAACATTTTATTTAGATATAAATGAATTTTTGGTCTTAGAATACAACTCACAGAATGGGTTAAAGATTAAGCCAGATTCTGGTTAAATTCCTACTTAGACAGTACAAACTAGAAATAAAACAGGTTTTCTTAGGAAATTACAGTTGATTTTATGAGGGTTATAAAAACTGACTTCAAAGATAGACTTGATTGAACCAGATGCTTTGAAGCTAGGGTTAGGACAAATGGACAATCAACCAAGTGATAAGAGATTTGTGTCTTTCTGATTGGTTTAAGGAAAATCATGATGTCATTGAGAGACTGCATTTAAGCTGAGAATACTGAAATGTTCTTGTACTGCTCTGATCTGTGCTTGGAAAGAGGATTCCTACAAACTGTTGTCACCGTGTAACCTTTAAGATGTCTGGGTGTAACTCTTTTATCTTCAAGAAACTACACTTATCTGGACTCGAGAAGAAGAAGCACGCGACTTCTCTTTTCCTTTTTTTCTGTATTGCCTTAAATTCAACAGGGAATGTTTGCAAAAATCTGCCCTACCTTTCCTGCTCTCCAGCAAATTCAGAGATTACACGTAAAAACGCTTTCCAATCACTGAAAAAGTGTTATTGTCTATTTGCTATCTACAATTTTTTTTTTTGTGCTATTTCTTTGAAAAGCGACTTAACATCCTTTGACCCATTTTTTGTGGTTGATACAATAAAATGATTGAAGAATGTATTTCTTCTTTCTTTGGGGAGCATTCGCTTGGTATTTGTTTGAAATAGTTTTGTGATTAAACTTTTCTGACTCCTTATTTCATTGCATGCGTGTGTTGTGAAGCCACTCCAGCACTGCGCAATGCAAAGTTAACCAAAAATGTATCAAACTGTTTTTCTTGAGCTGTAATTCCTGACGCGGCGTGATCACGACTACACCCCAGCGTCAGCCCGTCTCCTGTAAGCAGGGGTCCTGTGAACGCTGACCCATTTCAAGTGGGACCGTTTTTCTAACTCTCTTACACTTGCTTGGACAGTCCAGTTTTGTTTAGAGATACATTATACCACTATCTGAAAGACGACCTTGTTGCGTTGTATGGTTAAAATCATCTGATACAGTGGGATATGTGAAAATAGTTACTGATATCTAGAAGCGCTTAATTTAATATTCATGGTTTGTGAAAATACTAGCATGTAGGCTAATTACATTTCATATTTATTTAAAAGCACCTGTTAGCTTGAATGTCTATTAAAAAGAATAGTTTTTCTTTCTGCAGCTTAATTTATTGGAAGTGTATCCAAATTGGAATGGCGTAATTGTTTTGAATACAACTGAGCGTCGCTGCTTTAATTCAAAGACGTGATTAGCCTTCATATCTAACATTTGTACTGCTTTACCACAATCTCATCTTAGGGATACAATATTTTAACAATATAATGTGCAGCTCAACCGTGATTCCCCGTTATCCTATGGTGAGATATTCCAGTGTACTTTTTAAAACACAATTCTGAAACACCTGTGCTTAATAAGTTTTGCATTATTTCTGACCTGTCAATTGTGCAAATCCCATCTCAAGAATAATAATCTCAAAACATAGTCTTCTTCGAGACTTAATGTGTTTTACAGCTTTCAGAAAGACAGACCTGCAATGCAGGCTGACAGATCCAATTTTCATTGTGCTGTTAATCAGCCAGACTTACCTGAAACAGAGAGCTCTTGCTTGTCCGAGTTTGAGGAAGTGTCTGTGAGAGGAGACACCAGGTAAATAGATATACAACTGCACCATGTGACTTCCAGGTACAATGCAGTGCCCTGTTCAGAAAACAAAAGTGAAACTTACCAGACATGCTCCTGATCTACCAGACATGCTGCACATGCTCCTGATCTACCAGACATGCTGCACATGCTCCTGATCTACCAGACATGCTGCACATGCTCCTGATCTACCAGACATGCTGCACATGCTCCTGATCTACCAGACATGCTGCACATGCTCCTGATCTACCAGACATGCTGCACATGCTCCTGATCTACCAGACATGCTGCACATGCTCCTGATCTACCAGACATGCTGCACATGCTCCTGATCTACCAGACATGCTGCACATGCTGCTGTTCTACCAGACATGCTGCACATGCTGCTGATCTACCAGACATGCTGCACATGCTCCTGATCTACCAGACATGCTGCACATGCTCCTGATCTACCAGACATGCTGCACATGCTCCTGATCTACCAGACATGCTGCACATGCTCCTGATCTACCAGACATGCTGCACATGCTGCTGTTCTACCAGACATGCTGCACATGCTGCTGATCTACCAGACATGCTGCACATGCTCCTGATCTACCAGACATGCTGCACATGCTCCTGATCTACCAGACATGCTGCACATGCTGCTGATCTACCAGACATGCTGCACATGCTGCTGATCTACCAGACATGCTGCACATGCTCCTGATCTACCAGACATGCTGCACATGCTCTAGATCTACCAGACATGCTGCACATGCTGCTGATCTACCAGACATGCTGCACATGCTGCTGATCTACCAGACATGCTGCACATGCTGCTGATCTACCAGACATGCTGCACATGCTCCTGATCTACCAGACACGCTGCACATGCTGCTGATCTACCAGACATGCTGCACATGCTCCTGATCTACCAGACATGCTGCACATGCTCCTGATCTACCAGACATGCTGCACATGCTGCTGTTCTACCAGACATGCTGCACATGCTGCTGATCTACCAGACATGCTGCACATGCTCCTGATCTACCAGACACGCTGCACATGCTGCTGATCTACCAGACATGCTGCACATGCTCCTGATCTACCAGACATGCTGCACATGCTGCTGATCTACCAGACACGCTGCACATGCTGCTGATCTACCAGACATGCTGCACATGCTCCTGATCTACCAGACATGCTGCACATGCTGCTGATCTACCAGACATGCTGCACATGCTGCTGATCTACCAGACATGCTGCACATGCTGCTGATCTACCAGACATGCTGCACATGCTCCTGATCTACCAGACATGCTGCACATGCTGCTGATCTACCAGACATGCTGCACATGCTCCTGATCTACCAGACATGCTGCACATGCTGCTGATCTACCAGACATGCTGCACATGCTCCTGATCTACCAGACATGCTGCACATGCTCCTGATCTACCAGACATGCTGCACATGCTCCTGATCTACCAGACATGCTGCACATGCTCCTGATCTACCAGACATGCTGCACATGCTCCTGATCTACCAGACATGCTGCACATGCTGCTGTTCTACCAGACATGCTGCACATGCTCCTGATCTACCAGACATGCTGCACATGCTCCTGATCTACCAGACATGCTGCACATGCTGCTGATCTACCAGACATGCTGCACATGCTCCTGATCTACCAGACATGCTGCACATGCTCCTGATCTACCAGACATGCTGCACATGCTGCTGATCTACCAGACATGCTGCACATGCTCCTGATCTACCAGACATGCTGCACATGCTCCTGATCTACCAGACATGCTGCACATGCTCCTGATCTACCAGACATGCTGCACATGCTCCTGATCTACCAGACATGCTGCACATGCTCCTGATCTACCAGACATGCTGCACATGCTCCTGATCTACCAGACATGCTGCACATGCTGCTGATCTACCAGACATGCTGCACATGCTGCTGATCTACCAGACATGCTGCACATGCTCCTGATCTACCAGACACGCTGCACATGCTGCTGATCTACCAGACATGCTGCACATGCTCCTGATCTACCAGACATGCTGCACATGCTCCTGATCTACCAGACATGCTGCACATGCTGCTGATCTACCAGACATGCTGCACATGCTGCTGATCTACCAGACATGCTGCACATGCTCCTGATCTACCAGACATGCTGCACATGCTCCAGATCTACCAGACATGCTGCACATGCTGCTGATCTACCAGACATGCTGCACATGCTCCTGATCTACCAGACATGCTGCACATGCTCCTGATCTACCAGACATGCTGCACATGCTCCTGATCTACCAGACATGCTGCACATGCTCCTGATCTACCAGACATGCTGCACATGCTCCTGATCTACCAGACATGCTGCACATGCTCCTGATCTACCAGACATGCTGCACATGCTGCTGTTCTACCAGACATGCTGCACATGCTGCTGATCTACCAGACATGCTGCACATGCTCCTGATCTACCAGACATGCTGCACATGCTGCTGATCTACCAGACATGCTGCACATGCTCCTGATCTACCAGACATGCTGCACATGCTCCAGATCTACCAGACATGCTGCACATGCTGCTGATCTACCAGACATGCTGCACATGCTGCTGATCTACCAGACATGCTGCACATGCTCCTGATCTACCAGACACGCTGCACATGCTGCTGATCTACCAGACATGCTGCACATGCTCCTGATCTACCAGACATGCTGCACATGCTCTAGATCTACCAGACATGCTGCACATGCTGCTGATCTACCAGACATGCTGCACATGCTGCTGATCTACCAGACATGCTGCACATGCTCCTGATCTACCAGACACGCTGCACATGCTGCTGATCTACCAGACACGCTGCACATGCTCCTGATCTACCAGACATGCTGCACATGCTCCTGATCTACCAGACATGCTGCTGACCTGCCATTGGCTTGTCTTTTAGTGGACGGAGTCGGATTGAGCTTCTTCCCCATTATCATCCTCTGCC